>NW_008360322.1:6666032-6687293 GCF_000622305.1 Nannospalax galili | reverse complement strand
TCTATCTGACGAGTTTGTATTCATGCTCAGATGCCGAGGAGCTCAGAAGGTGGGCGACTGTGACCAGTGATAGTCATGTATATAGAGATTAGAAATGCATGTGAAAACGTCTCAATGTCAATTGCTTTGGAAGGAATTCTTCTGTATGAAAAAAAAAAAACAAAAACAAAAACAAGTATCTTCTTGAAGTCCCTCAAATTAAGGTAAAGAATAAGAACAAATCATTCTGGAAGAACGCAAAGGAAAATAGCTTTAGATACTTAAGTGACAATAGAATTTATTCTCATAATTGTTTTAATAGCTTTTGTATAATCCTCATCACTATTATGAGATATAAAATGTATTTATCAAATCTGTAATCATTATGCCAAAAAATCTGTAATATTTTGTATATTGTTAAAACTGTAACTTTAATTGTTAAAAAATAAATAAATAAATAAATAAAGACCCGAAGGACCTCACCAGAAATCTGCTCCAGCTGATAAAGACATTCAGCAAAGTATTGGGATGCAAAACTAATAGGAAAAGATCAATAGATTTCTACATACTAATGCTGAGAAAGAAATCAGGGGGAAAATTCTCATCCACAATACCTTTTAAAAAAGAATAAAATACTTAGGAATAAACCTAACCAAAGAAATGAAAGAAAACTATGAGCAAAATTTTAAGATGTTCAAGAAAGAAATTTAAGAAGACAGTAGAAATCAGAGAACTCCCATAGTTCTGGACTGGGAGAATCAATATTTTAAAAATAGCTATAATCAAAAGTTGTCCATAGACTGAATGCAATTTCCATCAAATCCAAAAGACATTATTCACAGAACTAGGAAAAATAATCCTAAAATTCACATGGAAGCACAAAAGACCTCAAAGAGCTAAAGCAGTACTTAGTAGAAAGAACAATGTTAGAGGTTTCACAATACCAAATGTCAAATTACATAATAGAGGCATAGTAACAAAAACAGCATGGTACCAGCATAAAACCCAACAAGTAGAAAAGAATACAGGACCCAGAAATAAGCTCATGCTTTTATAACCACCTAATTTTTGACAAAGGTATCAAAAACATATGTTGGAGAAAAGACAACTAGACTCAAAAAGACAAATATGGCATTTTCTCTCACATGTAGAAACTAGATCTAGAATTATGTGTGTATTGGGGAGGGCATCATAAAACTAAAAAGGGGAGCATGGAATAAGAGGAAAAGATTTTAAGAGAGGTAGAAATGAAAGAGCTAATGGAATAAGGTATTAAGACAGCAGAAAGAGGAACTACTGGGAGAAGGAAGGGTACCAGCTACAAGAGGAAGGGATTGGTGAGGACAGCAGGGAGGGCTAGAGTGAGAGCACAGTATAAGGGCACAACATGTATGAAGAGGTCATGATGAAACTCATTACTTTGCATAACCTAAATTCTCGTTCCTAAAAGAAGAGCAAACATCTCATGCCACGTGTTCAAATGTACTTTAGAAGAAAAGAATTAAGTGAAGATGTATTTTGTTTAATTATTTATTTGGGCAGATAGTGTATAGCTTTTAACTATTTGTATATGTGGTTAAATGACCCAGAGTTCAAAGTAACTGGTGTTTCAGTAATTTTAAAATAGTGCTGTTTTTTTTTGGTCCTAGGAATTCTAGTAGTACTCCAATATATTGATATAACTTGCGTAGAGTTTTAAAGTATATTTGATATTGTAAATTTAAGAAACATACGTATTCTCTGTTTACTTTTAAAATAGTCACTAATGATATTCATAATATAAAACAATGTTGACGAAATTCTTTTTTGCTCGTCACTCATCTAATGCGGCTGATCCTGATGAAGCCGAGTATCTTTTTATTTGGGTTTCCTTTAAGTAATATTAGTGCAAATGTTTCACTCCTAGAGAAATGAAATTGTGCTGCTTTACTCTGAGGGAAAGGAAAGGAATGAGAGATAGTAGTGACTGTCAGAACTAGAAGTGGTACAGGATCTCACTTAGACAAACACATCCCATATATCTTCTTATAAAATAAATACAGAAAACTACACAAACACCCAGAGAATCACAGAGGAAGGAGGAAAACTTCCATGTTCATGTCTGTCCTGGTCATACTTCCTTACTTTGACATGCATATTCATTCATTCCCACTTCCCCCTCTTTGCCTCCTCTTTCCTGCTCTCAGTTAAATCTGCCTAAAGATCTTGGGAAGAGAGAATGGGATTTCCTAGGTACCAGAATTTAAGCAACAGTCATCAGTATCAATTCTTTGAAGATTTTTCTTTTTCAATCTGAAGGTCTATTTTGGTTTAAAATGTAAATATAATCTTGGTTGGCTGATTTAATTAACTCAGAAGATCTACTAATCTTTTGTGGGTCAGCCTGCCTTCCTTTACCTCAAAGCTTTGGATATTTGTCCAATGGAACAGTGGTTAGTTAGATGAATAGTCCTCATTATGTTGAGGTTAATAAAAGGTTTTCTATTCTGAGATACACACAAAAATATGTCAGAGAAAGCACAGGATTTATGGGATGGGGAACAGAAAGAAAATTGTTTATCTAACAGATCACAGTCCTGAAAAGGCATTTATTGTTTTGGCAGGCTTCGTTCCATAGCCTTCTCCTCCTGAGCCAGAGAGAGAGGCTGTCCAGATTACAGATATAAAGGCTGGAGAGTGCAAGCTAAGCTTCACCCTACAATGTGGTTTGTGACAAGCTGGCATTCTGGAAATGCCTCTTTCAATAAGAAAGATGGTGTCCAGAAATTGGAACCTCCACTTAAAGCCTTCTTTGTTTCCTCATGAGCTACATTTAAGCAATATTGGACAGGCAAGTGGGTGTCTACCCCCTTTTTTCCACCTATAACCCCTCTCCATTCCCAATTACCCCTATAATAAATGCTTTTCCTGACTATAAAACTTTAAAAAGATTGAAAGTAGTCTTTTCTTGGGGAGATAGCTCAAAAGTTAAGACCAAATTTCTGGGAGAGAACCAAGATTCTGTTCCCAGCATGAACATGGCAGCTCACAACCATCTGTAACTTCAGTTCTAGGGGGCTCTGATCACTCTCTTCTGGCCTCTGCAGATACTGGGCACGTGTAGTATACATATATACATGCAGGCAAATATTCATATACAGAATATAAAAATAAATCTTTAAAAAATAAAATATAATAAAAAGCTTGAACTAATAGCAAAAGGAGTAAAAGAGGTATGCTAGTGATGAGATGGCTACCAAGCCATATGGCTCTGCAAGAGAGAGGCTATTCCCCACCAGCCAGCGAAGTGATCCCATGCTATGGAGACACTATCTGACTTATCTCTTCCAACCACATGAACTTGAATGAGTCTGATCCTTTGTCTCGATAGCATCAGAACAAAGCTAGGAGAGTAAAGGGTGAACTGCTGTTCTCTCCTCTCTCTCTCTCTCTCTCTCTCTCTCTCTCTCTCTGTGTGTGTGTGTGTGTGTGTGTGTGTGTGTGTGTGTGTGTGTGTGTGTGTGTGTGTTTTGAGACAGGGCTTCCCTGTAGCCATAGCTGACCTGGAAATCACTATGTAGATCAAGCTGACCTCCATCTCATAGAAATCCACCTGCCTCTGCCTCCCTAGTGGGATTAAACATGTCTGCCACCACACCTGCCCAGCCTGTCCTCTTTAAGCATTGTCCTGATGAGTTTCTGAGAAGTCTTAGTTCTAGACTTGTGCATTACCAAGCATCTAGGGGCTTAATTCCTCTATACTACCTGTCATGTGATTGGGCTCCTGATGGGAATACCTTGTATCTATTTTAGAACTAAAATTTCTCCTAGCAGAAATATTTCCTAACAAGAAACAGGGGAAAAAAGACAAAACAAAACAAAACAAACAAACAAAAAAACCCTTTACGTTTCTATCTTGTATTGACAAACAGTAGAAGAACAAGTTGCAATTCCAGAGAGAACTTCGTGGGTGCGGCACTCCACAATGGGAATCCTTAACGTTAGCTTTAGAAAAGGAGGCATAAAGAAAAGAAAGAAAAGGACAAAGGAAGATGTAGTCATTGTCAGGTAGACATTGGGGGAGAAACTGCTACAAAGAGTTGCAAGGCTCTACTCTTTAAAGACCTTCTAGGTTGATCCTTAAACTGCCTGAATCTGACAAGCGACAGGAAGGGTTAGCTAGTCAGGTGAATTAAATATCATATGCATGCACTGTGTCATTACAGGAGTAAAGGCAGCAGGTAGATCCAACTGTCCGTGTCCTTGCTGATTTCTGCTTGTCCACACAGATTTCTATGGCTCAGCCCACCTTCAGCTATTGAAGACTGTGAGACAGTGTTCACCTTCATGTCAGAGGTGTGCCATAAAACTTGCCTTGTCTACTCCACATTTAATGCCTTCAGATATCCACATGACCACGGGACTTTGCATTACTCATGTGTCTGTTTTCGATGATCCCTCAAAGCAAACAAAAGTTACAAAGGGATGGAATTCTACCAATCTGCCCTTCCTGTCTGTAATCTGCTAGGCAGGTTCTCCATCACTTCATGGAGCCGTCTCTGAAGACAAAGCATTTCCAACTCGGTGCACTTTTAAAAACAAATAACTGTGAAGCAACCCTTCATTCTGAAATATAACCAAAATAAATACTTTAATGTTCATATATTAGCATTCCAGACTATCAGTTTTATACATCTCTCATAGTTGAATGCTAAGATTTTCCATTAAAATGCACTTTGCTTTGCAAGCTTCTGAGCTGAGCCATGAAAGCAAAAGAGTCTCTAGAAGCATCAATAATCTCTTCTTCCTGAGCTTCCACTGCCATGGCTAGCTGACCGTAAATGGTACAAGGGGAAACTGTAGCTCATGCCATCTTTTCTCTAGGACCTAGGATGGAAATCTGCAAAAGAAATTAAGATGAGCATGAGCAGGGCATGTCAAAAGTAAATGATGAGTCTGCATGAACATCCTTCAGCAGAGGCTTGGTTTTTCATTCATTGTAACAAAGACATCATTGACATCATTACGTGGTTGAAGGGCCAAGAAGAAACTGATCCTCAGCTGCTCTAGCTCATTGCTAGAAAGAAAGATGAGAAGAAATGAGGCAGGAAGGAGAGAGGAGCTGATTCTTCTCACTGCAGAAAATGTTTCCTAACAATCATAGCCAACCATCCAAGAGGGAAATCAGTAGTAGGAGTGAACTCACCAGCACAGCTTTGAGGCTATACCCTTGGAAGGACTCCTGCCACCAGGGAAGGGAGACCACCCTGGTCTGGTGACCTACAGCTGCAGGAATCTCTCTGTTTCTCCCTTATACCTGTAAAATGGCCTCAGTTTTCCAGCTCAGCATCCACTGCCATGACTCATGTAGCCATAAAACCATCTAAACTTAATCTGGCCAACTTAGAACTTAAATGTTCATGAGACTCATGGAAATAATTCAATGTAATAATAATAGTTTCTGCTGTATGAATGGAAAAACTATGGCTAGGTCATGATAAACCTTTGGATAGGGCTGCTTCCCACGAGATTTGGAAAATATCTTTCTAAGAAAAACCTTGAGAAGACAGAGCAGCTTCTAGTTTGGGAACCCATGCTAATGATGTAACATACTAGGCAAACCAGATGTCCAGGTATAGTCTAGTTAACTGAAAAACCACAGAGCCCGCATGTACAATCAACTTTGCATGTGATCTGTTCATTTGATTATCCTATGGGTCTGTCCATTCTTGTTCTTGGGACATTTTCTAGCCCCTTGTTCTCTGCACAACTTTGTATCTCCCCTAGACATTAAACCAGCTCTTTCTTTTATACTCCAAAGTACATAGAAACCTTTAGAGTTATAGGAAACTCACAGATCTTTCAATAAAAACTGGCTTGACAAGTTCTAAAACTTTTCTGTTTAAGCTCTTTTAATATGTGAAACATGGAGCAGACTTAATAATATTGATGAACATATAATGTTTCTCATAAAAAGGTCCTCTTACTGACAACATAAACAATAATCTATTAAAATGTATCTATAAAAAAGTAAACAAACCCAGGCCTACACATGCATACACAAGTGCTGCATACACTTAGGACAGATCAGACATGGATACAGAGTTCTTAGTACCTGAATTTTCAGTTCTAAAATCTTAACAGAATCTTAATCTTAATTGTTTATGTGATATTTTCAAGTGAGGAACGTCTCTAAATTAAACTGCCGAAATTCTCAAACATACAGATCTGACAAGTCTATCTGATTTCCTAGCCCGATGGCAAATAACAGAAACCTAAATATATGTAGAGGGCTAGCCAGAAATTCTGGGAGCGAACAGAAGACAGTGGGCAGAGGAAAGACAATTTTTCTGCCTGACTGAACAAAAGAAAACTCCACACAGCACGGGAAGATTTATAAGAATGCTACATAGCCTAGAAGCTCATGAGCATTCCATGATACTATAATAAAGTGTTTGACAAGGATGGCATTATTAAGCTAGCTATCCAATGTTTTGTCCATCTCACTTGCCCCCTGGCAATACTACCTTTCCAATCAATGACATCTGTTGCTTCAAGGAGCCCCAGTATGCAGCCAAGTTCAAAAGAGTCACGACTTGGCTTAAGTTTTAAAAGAAATTTTTCACTTATCTTGCTATAGGCTTTCGTGAAAGAGAAAACTATTTTCTTAACTACAATGATAGGCTTTTTGAAAACAGCATCATGCCATGAGGCAGTACTATCACAGAAAGTCTGTTTGTTACAGGGTAAGGAAGGAGAAAGACAAATGGCAAGGATAGAGGAGGGTTTCTGGTTAAGGGAAGAACTTGAGAGAAGAGAAGGGGAAAGCTTTTGATGGGAGTGAGAATTGGTTCAACTCAGAGTTATCTAGGAGTAGAGAAATCCTAAATACAGCCAGATCAATTTGGAAAATCTAAAGGCATTTTATGCAGGATCCCAGCTTCCCTGGTATACAGCAAAATGTCCTCTTCAGGCTTTTGAAGCCCCACTGTGACCCTCTCAAATATCATCCCATGGGCCCAACCTCTGGGTTTTGTGTACTTTGTGGCAGTCTATGTCCCTTCCTCTCTGGTGGATTGCTTCCGTGATGAGGCAGATGTGTATGGAACTGCACAACTCCCTTAGAACAGCTGGGGTACAATGATGTTACCAAGCTCCATTTTCATGCCTCAAGATAAAACAAATTCTAAGCCAAACTGTACATACCCTGTGGGATCAATCTGAGCCTGGAGCTTCACCTGAAATTTCAGACTGTTTTATCTTGTTCTCCTTTAACATAATTCCATGCTCTCTTATCACTTTGACCTAGGAGTGCTGCTTTTGATACAATCCTTGGCTTAAGGTCTGTTTCTGCGAAAACTAAGACAGTTGGTGTATGAGGTGGTCCTTCATGGAGACTCTATGAATTGGATTCTAGAGCTCAGACTGCATCACATCATAGTGCTACCTGATGGGGCAAGTCCTGGCAGGCTCATCATGTTATGATAACCTAGGCTCTGTGGTTAACCAGGAAGAGGCACAGCTAGAAGGGAATGCAATGACTTTAGTAAAAAAATCTTTGGCATTTGAGAGCCATAAGGAAAGAGTATTGATAAGGATTTTGGAATTATGTGACTATTGATGTACTACGTGACATTGATGTACTGAAGAGAGAAAATGACTTAATCAATTACCAACTCAGAGGAAAAAGTGAAATCAGAAAGTCTTCAAAATAGCACTTAAAGAAATCTTTCTAGAAGGCAGAGGAGAGCCCAAACTGTTGCCAGTCACAGGGATAACAGAAAGAACATGAGGACAGGAACAAAGAATGTACCTGCAACTGAGTTGTGTTTTATACAAAGTTTGCTTCCTGGCAGAGTAACAGCGGAAGCCTGAGGGATATGCAAATGAGATGGATGAGCTGACAACCTGGTTAGCCACAGGTTTATCAGAAGGCCCTGCTGTGTTAGAACATAAACAACTCTTCCTTATTTAGACTATGCAGCTGACTCAACCAAGATGGAAACCTGAGAAAATACTGTTCTCTGATCTACTCTTACCTCCAAGCAATAAGCTCAAAGATGGCCCATCTGGGGAAGAGGTCACCCTCTGAAAGATGAAAGATCTGCTTCCAGAATGAATTACCTTCAGGACCTCATTCATTTGTAACAACATAAACTGGGAGCATGTGGGCTCAGATGAATCTTGAGGCAAAGTGTGTGGATCTGAGAATAAAATGTCCTGACCAAGGGTTTCACTTCCTAGAAAAGGACCATGGAGATTTATTTGATAAGTTGTTTCAATGGCTCTTGCTCTCTAGCTTGTAAAAAATAGATCAACTTTAAGAGGTTTGTGCAAATGCTAAACCTGAGTTGATGCAGGAGGAAAGAAGAGAGAATAAGGCTTCAAGAAGTGGTCACACTTGTAGATAACTGATAAATCAAATCCCCCTGTAGTAGTCTCTAAAGGAACACAACCAATAGAAAGAATACACGAATTTGTTAAATCATCTTCTACAATACAGTTGAAATGGTAACAACAGCTATTTCACACTGGAGAGGCCAAGAACCCAGTATTTGCTCCATCCACAGAGCTGGGTGCCTCACCAGTCCCAATCTGGTGCAAAAGACCTTGAGGGTTCCTGGAGAGCCACTGAATATCATTCCATATTGGGAGCCTGGAAGTGCTGGTTCTGCTGTCAATGAAGGAATCAACAGAAATAGCAACAGAGTAAATCAACTCAGCAAAGGTCTTCATTCCCAGGAAACATACAGTCAAGACCCAATTAGTTGTACAACTTTGGCTGCCACCAGGTCTTTTGTCATCCTTACCACAGCAGACTAGAAAGAAAAAGGAGTTATCATGTTGACAAGGGTAACTGAGACTGAGCTTCACATCACCATGGTGCTTTAGGTAACTAATAAGAAATATGGCTAGGATTTTGTTCCCATTATCTCATATCTGATATCCTTATCACCAACTGTATTCCTTACTTCTCTCCTTATGTGACAAAATACCTACAAAAACAACTTAGAGAAGGAAGGCTCTGCTTTGGCTCACTGTTAGAGGGTACAGTCCATTATGGAGGGGCAGGTGGGGTGGCAGCAGCATGGGCAGTTGGTCACCTTGGGTCCATCATCAGGGAGCAGACATGATGAATGTCGGTGCTCACTTTCTCCTTTTTATTAAGCCCAGGACTCCAGCTTGTAGAATGGAACTACCATATTTAGGGTGGATCTTATCACCTCTTTAAACTTTATCTAGAAAACCCCTCACAGACATACATAGAGATTTGTTTCCATGGCGATTATACAATCCCATGAAGTTGATAATAATGATCTGCCATCACATCAACTTTAACAGGTATATATTTTATAGCCAAGAATTTCCATTTTGGTTTTTACCACAGTTTCTACTTCTCTGTTGAGATTTTTTTGATTTTTACACATTTTCCTAATAGCATTATAATAAAGTCTATTGTAGAAACATTTCCTGTCATTTCTGAAATATGTTTCATTTCAGGCAATATCTCCATTTGTAGTTGTTGCTCTTGAAAAATGGGTCATGTGTTTTTATTTCTCCATATGCCAAGTTATTTCAGGTCATGGATGTTGTGAATGAGTATTGTGGAGACTCAGGATTTTGTTGTATTATTCCAGAGAGACTGATATTTGTTTGCCTCATTAGATAATTAACATGATTAGGTTGAAATCAGAAACTCTTGTCTTCCAGGCTTATGTGTCCAATCAAATTTTCTTATTGTTTTTAACTAATTAATTTTGAGTCTTCCCCATATACACATGTTTAGAAAATTTTCAGACATTTTTAGAGTTTATATACAAGTTACACAGATACTCTTTATGTATGGAATCTAGGAATATCACTTCTGACTTCTGGGTCCTCTCTTCTATGACCTCTTCTACATATCCAGCATTTATGTTTGTATTCTGTGGATCTCAAACTTGGTCCTCCAGGTCACCACACAAATATCCTCCAGATTTTCCTGTGGTAGTTTGACAAGTTTTGTGAAGAAAGTACCCTTCCCCCAGGGTAGAGGCTTCAGGAACTGGAAACTGTTTTGTTCATACTCTGCCCTCCCACCAACTGCTCACCACCTCCAAAATCTTCCATCTTTTAGATTTCCTCCAGTTGCTCATTTACCCACAGTCTACCCTTGATGTCTGAAGGAGTGCTGTCTAATAAAGTCATATAAGGAAAGTGCAGCAACAACCATCATAACAAGTTTTCCTGAAAAGGAACACTTAACAGCCATCGTAAACACATGGTGCCCACTGCAAATGGTTGTCTGCTTCCTGCCACCAGACAATGAACTTGAGCAGCAAAAGTGGGGTTGATTTTATTATGGTGTTAGAGGAGCAATCTTACATGAATCAGTTTGGGTCTGGGGACAGACTGGCTCAGACTGCTAGCATTTTTTTTCTGGGAAAAGTATGTTCAGCTAGGATTTTGAAAAAGCCACCAACAGTGGAAATGCCGTGCAAAGTGAACCGTCATGGATACTGCTGGATAGCCTAAATCCCCCAAATCTTATCAGCTCTGGGCAGCCTAGCTTAGCTTCTGCTGTCCCATTGTCTTTGAGCTCCTGAAGAAGGCTGCTATTAGCCTGCAGTTGCTACAAGTACAATAGACTGTATGACCAATCATCTTCCCCCTAACCAGGCTTCCCATCCAATGGACATGAGAAGAAAATTTCTTTGTCATAAAACGAAACTCTGAGGCATGGTGTTCTTCTCCATCTCTGCAGAAGTAGGCGGAGAAGGACTTTTCCTGATGCTGGGTCCTTGGTTTTTCCCTCTCATCCTTTTCCTCCTTATCAGTTTCTTCAACTAGTGCCTACCTAAAAATCTCATGCATTCAAATTCTGATCTCAAGTTGAATTCTGAGACTCTGGCCTGAAGAACTGCATGATGATTGCAGATGTCCATAACAGAGCATGAGCACAGGAGTGTCAAAGGCCGAGGGGGCTGGGGATGATCTCATGGTACTCATGCCTGCATCAAGGTAAATGCAACGGGACATCATAGATGACACGCATGGGGCAAGCCATGCCTCAACACACACCAATCAAGACCACAAGATATAGGAGACTGCCTATCAGTAGTAGACTCCAACAATGGTTGAATGTATCCACAGAGAATAAAACCCTGACCAGTTATATATACTACTTACTGTAAAGCCACCTCCTGTTAAGATATCCAGGGGTTGGAGGACAAGAGAGCAAAGCAGAATGTTCCCCCAAAGTGACTATGGTTTGAACTATACAGGAAATAATAGATGAATCTGAGCACAAAACTGTCATTGGCAACAAAAATATACTGGAGTACATGACAAAAAGTTATTCCAAGAAAATTTAAGTCAAAATAAAGGGAAAGTTAGTTACTTTTTTTTTTTAACTTCTGCACATCTAGGGTTTTTTTTTTTTTTTTTTTTTTTTTTAGTGTAAACTTTCAATAGTAAAGTTAAGATTGTTCAAAGTAATTTCCCCCATCCAAAGGGAAAAGGTATGAGCTTATCTTATTAATAGGAGAGGGGAAAACTGATGCCTAAATGATTAAATGAGTTGCTTACGGCCACAAAAAAACTAGTTAGTACAGAGGAAACATTTAAAACTAATTTTCTAACCAAATTAACTCCAACTCAATTTATTCCAAACCTTGGAAACAATATAGGACTTAATAAATGAAAGCAAGCATGCCAATTAATTGAATACCTACTTCCTTTATTTGTAGAACATTCTAGTATATAACCTTACACTTCTGCCAGCATATCTGAGTAGGGCTTTATTATCTGTATATTATAGATATATTCAGTAAAGGCACTGCTTTTTTCTTAGAGGAAGACTTTATTACCCTAATACATTTGAATGTTCTGATGAATCTGTATGGGTTGGTGGCACATGTGTGGAGGTCAAAGGACAACTTATAGGAGTTGTTTCTTTCCTTCCCTGTATGTGGGATCCAGGAATCAAACTCAAATCATAGGCTTAGTAGCAAGCACCTTTACCTATTCAGCCATCTCACCAGTTGTGCTATTTACATCTTAATAGATTTTTCTGTATATTAGAATTTCCTGCATTCACTAATTTTAAAACAAGGATATGCAGACCCCATTCCAGGCCACAGACTCAGATTTATTGCATCAGAGGAAAGATCTGGATCCATGTCTGTGTTTTAAATATTTCCTTTCATGTAAAACAAAGTTGAAAAACTCCTATTCCTATTGGAGTTCACCTAATCCTGAAGTTCAGCCTTGCATTTTCCGTCACTCTTCCTTGGGCCTCGGAGTCCTAGCTGGCTTCTTCTTTCCTGGCGGCCCATTATCCTGACTTAGCTCATCTCAGGATCTGGTCAAGCATGCCCACCAAGGAGTTTTCCCTTTCAGTGTGATGTCGCTTGTGACTGAAGTGTCTGCAACTCCTCACTTGGTTTATATTAGCAACTCAGATACCAGGATTTTCCCCACCCAAAACCACTATCAGGAGCAAATCTTACCTCTCTCAAAAGGAAATTGAGTAGCTCCCCCAGAACATGATTGCTTTGCTAGATTTCCCTTTTCAGATGAAGTTGGTTATGCCTTCAAGGAGCTCTGTCAGGGACCTACGTATTTGTAGGAATGATTTCCAAACACAAATTTTGCCTGCCTATTTATCCTTAGAAATGGGAAAAAGACATATCTCAAATAATGTTAAAATCACAATATTATATGAAATCTAAAGTTACCACAAACGGTTCAATAACTACTATATGATTGCATCATTTCAAAGATAATTTTGGGTCAAGTCAGGTTCTTTTTTAAGAAATATTTTATTTATTATTTTTATTTTATGTGTATGCATGTATTGCCTGCATGTAGGTAAGTGCACTTGTGTCGTGCAATGCCCGTGGAGGACTGAAGAGGCCATCGGATCCCCTGGAGCTGGAGTTACAGACAGTTATTAGCTGCCATGAGGGTGCTGGGATTCAAACCCAGGTCTTCTGCAAGAACAATCTGTGTTCTTAACCACTGAGCCATCTCTCTAGCCCCTCAAGTCAGGTTCTTTAGATTTTTATCCAAAAATGCCCTGCCTTCTCCTTGCACTTCATATGATAAGAATGAGTCAAAGAACCACATCTGGAGGGCTTTTACTACAAGCAGTATTAAAAAATTTTTTAAATGTATTTATCAATAAGTAGGCTATTTGCTTGATGACTGTTTATGCCTTCCTGTTTGGCATGTAACATTTTGAACTTGGAATGACTCAAAAGAGAAAGTGTGGCTTTCTGGTCCAATTTGTTCCTTCATGCTCAGTTATATCAAAAACTTGGTAGTGTCTTTTAAAAGCCGCGAATTTTACCCAGAGGAGTAATATCTATGATATAGTAAAGGGAAGTGCTAGAGGGATGGCTTCTCCTGTTTTCAGGATCTGTGTGTAGATGCATAGCTTCATTGTTCTGAGTGTTTCCTAAATCTCTGGATCATATTACCATCTGCACTATCTAAGGGAGATCACAGAAGAATAACACGGAGTGTTCACTCTGTTTACAAGCTCATACCAATTATGACATAGATTAATGCCAGGATGCATAGTTAGGAGAAAAGCCACAAAAAAATAAATTTTATGTAGTGGAATTTCCTTGTATTTGAATATGGATTTTAATAAAGTATGTCTCATTTTCTTAAAAATCATGTTTTGAAATTAAATCATGTTGACATCTGTAATCTGGTTATTCAATTTCTAAGTAACTCATAATTTACTTGTCCTTTCTCATCTTTATTGTGCACATATGTGTCTGGATATTCCTGTGTATGTGGCTGTGGACTTGGTGCCTGCAGTGCCAGGCATGTGAGGTCAGAGGACAGCTTAGGGAGTCATTCCTCCCCTTGCTTGAGAAAGGTTTTGTTTGCTTGTTTGCCATTATGTATACCAGGTCAGCTGGCCCCGAAGCTTCCAGGAAGTCTCCTGACTCCTTCTCCCATTGGCATTAGGAATGCTGGGGTTACATGGATTTTGAGGATTCACACTGAAGTCCTTATGTTTGTGCAGCAAGCACTTTACCACTGAGCCATTTCTACAGGCCCTAGCCATCTACTTTTTATTAATGCAGTTTTTTCTGGTTTTTCATTATTAAATTCAATATTCTTTAAACATCAATATATATACATATATGACAGAGAAGTTGTGATAAACTACTACCCTCTGCCCAACCCTAACGCAAAACCAATGAGTAATTGATGTAAAAGCAGAAGACAAAAACTTCCTTGGTGCAAAATGAAAGTTTTGAGGCCCTGAAGAATCAGGATATGTATGTAATTGCTGATGTTTGGTCAGTCTCACAAGATATTACCAAATGGTTTCTAAAATTGTTTCAGAGTTTACTCTGGCAGGTAGAATAACGAATCTCAATGAGTCCTTTGTTGTGGTCTTTCCAATCTTAGTTCCTTAATATCACCAGTTTTTTGTTGTTGTTTTTCCCAATGTGATGGTTCAGAATATGTATCACTGCAGTTCTTCTGGATTCCCTGACTGGTGAAGTCTAGCAGGTTTACTTAAGTTAATTGGTCATTCTGTTTCTTCTATGAGTTGTATGTCCATACTACCACATTTCAGTGTGCTGGTTCTACTTTTCTTATTTGTGCAAATTCTTTATCAATTTTATATCTATCCTTTCTTTATCCACTTATATGTGTTATCAATATTTTCTACCAGTCTGAAACTTGATTTTTAAAAATTCTTAACCCAGGGCCGGCAAGATGGGTCAATGGGTATGGTGTTTATCACCAAGCCTGAAGACTAAGTTTGACACCTGGAACTTATAGTGAAAGGAGAAAACTGACTCCTCCAACTTGTCCTCTGACCTCCATATGCATGCCATGGTGCATACACACACACACACACACACACACACACACATTGTAGGTGGCATCATAACTTGGGCTGGAATCCTGGACTGAAAGAAAGGGAAGGTGAGCTGACCTCAAGCATTCCTTGCTTGATGACTTAGGATATGGTGTGACCAGCTGCTTGGAGGTCCTGCTGCCTAAACTTCCCCACCCCGATGGACGGTATCCTCCAGTTATGAGCCAAAAGAAATCCTTTCCTTAAGCTGCTGATGATCAAGATATTTTATCACAGCAAAAGGGAAAGTACAATATACCTTCTCCCCTTTAGGAATTTATTTTTGCTTATACCAATTACGGTTGAATTTTTCCCATGTGGATAATCAATTTTCCAGCACTATTTGCCAAATATTTAATCTTTTCTCCACTACTTTCTGAAGGCAACTCTGTTCTAGACCAAGCTCCTGGCACAGGCTTCTTTCTGGGCTCTGTTTTCTGTTTTGTTGTGTTTTGCTTGTGATATGCTATTCTCTACAAGCTGACACAAATGATGAATTTTCTACATAATAATTTTAAGCATTTAAAAATTATTTTAGCCTCAATTTCTCAGATGAAATATTTAGTTCCCACTATGCACTGAAAAGCTACTCAGTGAGTTTTCTTTATTGACAATGTGTGAAGCGATGTGCACCCACTTTCTGGGTTAATCACAGTTGGCCAGGGGACATCAACATGTGGCTAACTACCCTCTGCTTCAGCACCTTTGTCTGTAAAATGAAGAGGCAGAAAAACTGTTTCTGGTGCCAATAATCTATTACTTCGCTTATGTCCTTCCTCTCACAGCTCTAGTCATAAGCTGCAATTGCTTAGTTCATTTACTTGTTTGTCTCTTTATGTAACAAGGACACAGAACAATTCCATCCATTTATCATATTTACAGGGCAATTGATACATATAGACTCCATAAACATTTATCAAATGGAAATGCATGAATTATTGGAATTACACACATAAGTTTAAAACAAAGAAGTCTTAATAAGCTTGCTTCATATATATGTTACAACTTAAGAATTTCTGAATATATTTTAGAACCTTATATTTTTACATTTATAAGATAATTTATTATAACATGAATTTTTTATTACTGATAAAAATATTGATGTAAAACAGCATCACTCTTTTAGCTTATTCTGCTAAAGGACAGATATCAAAAATATTCAGAAGATTAAATTAATTTTAATTTTTATTGTTTGAGAACTTCATAAATACACATAATGTATTTTTGTCAAATCTATCCCCCCGCCCCATGTCCTCTCCTGGAGCTCCTTCCCTATGTCCCTAATCACTTTCCCTCCAAGCTTCATTTGTAGAGCTTAATATTTCAAGGAGACAGAAGCTGAAGTCCTTAAGTATTTAAACTGAAATCCTTAAGCATTTCAGTAACACTATAAAATTCATTATTTATTTATTACTTGTGTGTGTGTGTGTGTGTGTGTGTGTGTGTTATGCCTGCATGTATGTGAGTGCACCTGTGTGCAGTGCTCTCAGAGATCAGAAGAGGGTGTCAAGACCATGGAACTGGAGTTACTGACAGTTGTTAGCTGCCTTTTGGGTGCTGGGAACTGAACCCAGGTCCTCTGCAAGAGCAGCCAGTGCTCTTAACTGCTGAGTTGTCTCTCGAGTCCCTGTGAACCTCATCATTTCTTGATGACATGATTCACATAAACTTGACATCCTAAAAACACTGAGAAGTGGGAAACTAGAAGATGAATTTGAATTGTTCTGAGAAGTCATGTGGAGATGCTGAATCCCTGAAAAGTGGGTATCATGCCATCAGAAAAGGGACAGGAATGCTGGGAATAACTCATGGACAGGTTCTGGGCTCTCACCTACAGATAAATGTAGACACTGAGATTAAAATTTAACTAAAGGGATAGCAGGTGTGAACAAATGTGAAATAATACAACATACCCACTTATACATCCCTCTGTTTTGTTTAATTATAAAAAAGAAAGACTTGTGTTTAATATATGTCTTTGTGACAAAAAAATTGGGTAAAATGTTGAAATTTCAAATTCTCTCTATTATCTGAGTACTTACACAACATTAAAAACCCAGTGACTTTCAATCTTAGGGAAACAAACCTTACTGTTGGATTTCTGTGCTTCCTGCTTCCAGTAGGATGTACTGAGTATTTTAACAATGCTTTGGAGCAAAGCGATCATTGTTTTCTTCATATTATTTTAGCATTATAAATATCATGGTAAAATCTAATGATTTTCAGTATTAAATGAAATTAATTTTAAATAGGCTGATTTTATGAAACCAAAAACTTATTTCTAAGTATAAGGATTCCTTAAATGAGTGTGATCTTCTCCAAGTCCTCATTTTAAGTCACGATACTGCTTTTCATCCACTGCCAAGATCAAAGCAAATTTTCCTTGTGTTTAATAAGAATACTGTGGCATTTCATCAAAGTAAGTGGATGAAGATTACACATCCAGTTCTGTCATGTGATTAATTAGAGATCTGTCAATATCATTACCATCTGCATTCCTGCTGATTCCAGCAGATAGCTGCTGCTCTGTGGCCCTTCCTGGTCCTTTTCTTTTTCAGTGGTCTAGTGGCCCCTTGACTAATGTCTCCTGTTTGTACCAAAGCATTAGTCTGGCTACAGTTCAAGACACTAAACAAAACAATGTATAGACAAAGATTTGTCTAAAGAAGACAAACTTTTAGTGGTGGAAATCAAATCAATTCTTGCACAAAAGAACCCTCTAACTCATCAAAAACACATTTAACCCATTACATTCCACCAGAAAGAAATGAAAGAGATGCATTTTAGGCAAGTGATCTAAACGGGCTAACACTCAGTTCTCTACATACTGCAGCTCTAGTTAAATAAAACTACTATGAAATGAACATCAGATTCTGTTGCAGGAAATGATGTTGAGCAAAACTAAAAGACCGATTTCTAAGGAGCATATAAGAGAAGTCAGAACAAATCCTGAAGCAACGGCCAAGAATTTTCTGGAAGCAATTTCATTATCTTCAAACTGATAGGTATAATCAGTATGATAACCCAGCCAGAGAACCAGGTGATTTCTTATTGACCCTCATCTATTCAGTTAATTTTTTCATTTTTATTCATGTATATGTGTGTGTGCTTGTATGTGTGTGTGCCACACATGTGTGGATGCCCAGAAAAGGGTCATACCCCATGACTGGAGTGACAGGTGGTTGTGAGCCACAAAATATGGGTGCTGGGAGCCAAACATGGAACCTCAGGAAAAGCAGTGTGCTCCTAACTACTGAGCCATCTCTCCAGCCCCTGATTTTCTAATGTGCTCATCAGGCACGTTATCATGCTTAGTCTATGCACAGAGTGTTCCAGAATGGTGAGAACTGCCATGTCAGTGAACTGAGCTGGGGGAAGATTGAGTGGGGAAATATTCCATACATATTGCTACTGATAACATTATATTCAAAGTGACCTAATCTCTCCTAATAGCTAATTTTCCTCCTCATTCTCTTATGAACACCACTGAAGAACCCAACACTCCTGGCTCTGAACACACCATCCTTTCTACTAGATCAGCGAGTACTGTACACCTCTAACCAGAGATGCCCCTCAGTTTTCTGTTAGTGCAATCACACTAAAGTGAGGAAGCACTTGTGAATGTGACTCAAGATTTTTTAATTGTGAACGAATGACATTCCACAATCCATCACTAAAGTGAAAAACGAACATCACATTTGGGAAAATGATGTGACTTGCATCAGCCTGAGCCTTACCACACCGATGAGTTTCCTATGTCTAAATCATAGAAACTAGGCAACATTTGAAGTATGCCACATAAGCCATCTTCTTTTTTCATTTCAATATTAAAACAACAGCTATAAAGCACCTATTCTCTGAAAGTAACTAAAATATTTCCAAACTATCCAGATGATTGACACTCTAAAGACTACCTTCTTTAGAAATCTATAGCTGTTAAGTTTTCGCCTTTAAAGACATATTTAAAGATAACCATCAAGATAAATGTAATGCCTTTAGTTGGGTCACATTATTAATTAACACATTAATTTAATAATTATTAAAAATAATTTTACTTTCCTAACACTTTGAGATTGGCATGGACTACCGTCAATGGTGTTCTAATACAACCTCTTTGAAAAGGCAAAATGGTCTGACAGGTTGCACCTACATGCCAGGTTCTACCAGGTAACTAATTTCTCCTATGAAGATCTCAAACCCCCATATAAACATCATGGAATGCAGAACTGGAACAACATACAGGGAATGAACTCTCTGTGGAGTGCTGCCTCCAGCACTCCACTGTCTGAAGGTTAGGCAATTTACAGTTAGAGACAAGGAAACTCAAATGTTCTTGATTCAAGTACAGGAGTTCTTCAGTTAGAACAAAGTGCCCATGGATGTATCCCAGTGCCATGCAGTACAGAACAATTTCCTACCGAAGCTATATTTTGTTTCTAAGCTTTCTGATATGGAGCTCTAACTGGAGAAATTTGTCTTGTCTCAGGATCATCTTTCTTAAGCCAAGCCTGTACTTTTAAAGGTTTGAACTTTTGTATGGATTTGAAAATAATTAGAATTTGACGAATAATAAATGGCTAAATATACTTTGTAACATGTTTTTATTGACTCTTACTATCTGTCTCTGAAGCTTCTTGTTATTCTCACTTGTTCTGAATAGTGACTGTCAATGTATATTCACCTCCTCATGTCTGTTTTCCTAGTCTCAGCCTCAAGGTATTTTCTGTTTCTTCTTAGTAAGTATTATCTGGACTAACCTCAGATTAGCCATTACCAGCCTTTGGAAAATCTCATTGCTGCCCAAGATCTTGCTTATTATTTTCTTATTTATGCACACATGCATGCCTGCATGAATGTATTTATTTTATAAGACTTAATTATTCATATTTTTGTATGTATGAGTGTTTTGCCTGTATGTATGTTGAGTGCATTCATGTTGTGCAATGCCCATGGAGGCCAGAAGAGGGGATCAAAGCCCCTGGAACTGGAATTATGGACAGTTGTTAACTACCACGTGGGTGCTGGGAATTGAACCTGGGTCCACTGCAAGAGCAGCCAATGCTCTTACCACTGAGCATCTCTCCGGTCCCCATTCTTACGAATTTTTAGGAGACAATTCCACAAAAATCTATTTCAATTTAATATATGGTTTCCTTTTGCTTCAACCCTACCACTTCTAGAAATTGCTTTCTTGAGATCCTGCACCTCGTGAGTGCTGAGATTACAGGCATGCACACCATGCCTGGTTTATGTGGTACTGGGGCCAGCACAGGCCTTCAGGGCTCCTAGGCAAGCACTCTACTAACTGAAGTACAACCTCTGTCCCTAGAAAGTGATTTCTGAGAAAAGATGGAAACAATATACCTGGAGTACAATGTATCTTTTCTTCAAGAATGAGAAGAAAGAAGGAAGTTATTGGCTTTTATTGGGATGTCTCCTATCATTAGTGTCAATATACAAACATATATATGGAAAGTTGGTGGCAGGAGGTTTTATGCCACGAACTAAAGCTCAGGATAATCAGACGACTCCTGCATTGTGCTCTAATCCTTTTCCCTGCTGTAAGGCTGGAGTAGTAGACATGGAAACCATTCCTCATTTTTTAATAGCCTCAGTTTGTTAGAAGGAGGAATGGTTGAAGTTTTAAAGTGCATGGAGCAATCATGGAGGCCAGAAAGTGGCCCCAAATGTTACAGATGGAAAGACTCAGACTATGATAGCTGGAAATAGAGAATAAGAAAAATTAAACTTCCATTTACATAAAACATCTGCTTCTATAAGAAAATGATTTATTATTTGAATGCTCAGAATACATCTCAGGTTGAATAATAGACAGCATAAGTCATGGATAAATTTGTCAAAATAATAGTAAGTGACAGAATTAGATTCAGATTTGGAACTAATAGAATCTGTTGCAAACCGTTAAGCTATATTACATTATTATAGGTTAATGACACACACTCCAGATTTCCATTTTAATTTGTGTCTAGATTTTGAGTTTGATGATGTACTATTATGAAACCATGAGAAAAGATATTCAACTAAAACTGTTTATTGTGTTTCAAAGTATATATAATGTAAAAAAGAAAAACATATACCATAACATCTACCATAAAGTTACAGACACTAAAAATTGAACACGTAACCATACCGTATGTGAAAATATTTGACGATGGCCAGTGGGGCATTATGAGATAGGAATTATGGGTGACTTTGTTTATCTTCTTTACACTATATTTTAACAAAGTTCTTAAAATGTGCTTGACTAACTTAATAACTATGTTTTTAAGAGCTACAGATAGAGCACACCTGCAATCTGAGTACTTGGAGGTGGAAACAGGAGAGTGAGTAGTTCAAGGCCAACCTCAGCTACTTAGTGAGTTTGAGGCCAGCCTGGGGTATATGAGACCATATACAAACACATATAT
>NW_008360322.1:6649856-6665930 GCF_000622305.1 Nannospalax galili | reverse complement strand
AGGACTTGGAAATTTTTCTGCTCTACCAGCGTATATTTTATATGCTGTATAAGAAAGATAAGAAAGATAATATGTTTATTTAGCCTATTTTGAAATTACTAAAGATAGGCAAAAAGTATTAAAATATAGATGTTCATGAAAATAGTAACTTAATCCAGTAAAGAAAGTTTAAAAGGTAATTTTCATTTTTTTGAGAATTTACAACTTCCATCCCATCTCTTAAATGCAGTATTTTTTTGTTTCATATATTTATTTTGATTACTTGTTTTTTACGTCAACCAATGTTCATGATTTAATTTTATAGTACAGAGACGGGTGAGGGCAAAAAGAAGGATAAGCTCCATCAGCAGCTTTTCAAAATTCCTAAAACATGAAAGACAAACTTGCAAAACTGCCAATATCACAAGATAGAATTGTGCCCCTGAGCCAAGTACAGGGAAAGCACACATTTCATGACAGAATGACATGGAATCCATTCACATAGATCACAACCACATAGTAAAGCATCTGGGGCCTCTTGCAGCTGTTGGGAAGCCACTAAAAAGCAATTTCAAATAAAAAGCAGTGAGAGCCACTGAAAGTCCTTTTCTTCCCACACCACATTCCTTTCTAGTGCCTCTCAAATGTGCTTTCCATCATGCAGTATTTTTGGAAAGATGCCCCTGTCAGTAACACCCTTCTGAGGTCAGATGAGCAATACAGTAACGATTATTTGGGCAATCGTCTTTTACACATTTGCTACATAAAATCTTCCAACAGAGCAGAACGCCTGGCAAAACCATTTTAATCAGAACAAACCTACCCTGAAAACCATGCTTCAAGAAGATAACAGGCTTTGAGACACACGGGTGTTGAGACAGTGCCGGGAAAGAGAGGGTGCAAGTTGAGTGGAGGCAATGGGAACGACTGTTGGCAATGGAAATGACTCTGCCCATGCTTGGCCAGAGTCATTTCACTGGCTTCTCCTCTTAGCCCTTGTCCATCCAATCATGCCTCAGCTTCCTTATTCACAGAGTGGGAAAACAAAAGTAAGCAGCCCATCATGAGGGATGTGGAGGGGATCTGCAGAGCAGTTCCCTGAGTATTCTTAAATGGTTAGAGAAAGGTCTGCAAACTGACAGAAGTGATGGCATTATTAGAATTAGTGGCCTTCTCAATCCTGGTCATAATTGAAACACTAGCTGAAAGTTAACTCTAAGCTTGTATAAGTGGTTTTCTTCAAACAGTAAAATACGTCTCCTCAGGGATTCTGTGCTCCAAGCCCAGGTTCCACGGCCTTTGACCTCTGCACAGTCTTTGTTCATTGCAGTTTTATGGTTTCATTAATGGCAGTATTTATTTTCCCTTGCCCTAAAGAATTTTAATTTAATTATGTGAGTTTGTGCATAACCGTTGTGTTTAGAGATAGAAATACTAGCTAGACACAGTTGCTACTTTATGTTTAAATTATTTCAGTATAATTTAGATCTGGAAGACACAAGTTTGTTAATGGCCAACATATAGAGCCTCTGTTGAATTTCAGGTTTATAATATGTTTTCAGGAAACCTAAAGTCAGATTATAGGGTGCATTTTTGAAGAATGCCATTGGAAAGATCTGAGAAACTGAAAATATTTTGAAAATATTTAAAAGAATAAAACAGAGGTAACCCATGTTCTTAAGCAGAGAAAATGAGGCATTATGGGATCTTTGGTCTACAAAGTATGACAAGAAGTGCTATTTCAGCTGTACATGATTAAGACTGAGAAGAAACTGAAATTTAATTCTTTGTATTTAATTTTGAAATTTAACTTTGTATTCTGAAATTTAGAAGAAAAATGTGAAACAGCCCAGCCAATAAAAAGTTAACAATAAAGCTGTTACAAGGGATATGTCAAGTGTGTATTACTATATTTTTCAGACACTAAACTCTAGAATTGCTCACAAAAAATAAAAACGAATGCTTATGCATCTTAAAATCTTCATCAGTTCAATAGCCTGTCATAAGAAAGACAAAAGAAAGATGGTTGACCTGTTACAATGACAAGGTTTTGTACGCGATTAAAGAAATAAATACCCACTAAACATAAAACACTTCTCAGAACAGCTGGGTAACTTTATAGCCCTCTGTAACTCATAGCTTTTAGCTCTAAGATTTAGTGCCTGAAGACCTATAAAAAAACGATGAATAGGCAAAATATCCAACAACAAACATGGCCTCCACTGTCATAGATCCACCCATCCATCCATAAAGTACTTTATGATCCATGTGAAAAGCTTATACTCATTCAACCTCTTAGCTTTTAGCTAAAGCAACTAACTGAGATATTTAAGATTCTCTAATTTCTGGCTTTGAAACATTGAAGGTTGAATATGTTAAAAGCACAGTATTTTTCATAACACTTGATAATAAAAACGATCAGCTCTATTACTGATTTATTCCTGACCAGCATTTCAGAGTGTATGCCTGTTTACAATAAAAAATGTTTGCTACTAGAACAGTAAAAAAGTATAGTATCTTAACTTCAAAATTACATTATTAACCTTTTTAAATGTTATCTCAATATAGTCTAATTTCATGAAACTCTTCATTTACCAACCATATTTTCATCAGTGTGTAAGCCAAAGGAATGATGCTCATTTGTGTTTATCCCCTCTGATAGTAATTCTGACCTAAGGTTATATTATGTTTCCTGATAAATGACTTCTGAAAAGTTTGTGTGCTCATTTCTGCCTTGTTTTAGAATCATCTGCTTTCCTCATATATATTTTCTTTCTTCTGTAAGACAGGCATTTGGTATAGATTCTGCATAGCAAGGGAGCACTCAGCAGCCCATGATGAAGAAATTAAATCAATTCAATGACCAATCCAGTGTTTATTTACATCTTCAAAGAATTTCAGTTTTACAAAATGTAGAGGGGGAAAAATCATTGTCTTCTTATATAAGAATTCCATACTAAGCAAGGTCAGGATGACATTACAAAGGATGACTCAGCACTGGGTTTTCAAAGATTAGCTGATTTTGCCATGAAAAGATATTTTTTATATGTACATGAAAAGATGTTGAAGGGAAAAGTGAGGTGAATGATGACAAGGTTACTGCTTACACTGGAAAGAAAGAGGATGGGGATTTCAGTGTCAAAAGGACCACCCACCACCCAGCCCATCCAGAGAGGACAGAGCAGTTCTCAGGAAGGCAGGAGGTATGGATGACCAGAAACTAAAAGAAGTCAGTTGGGATGACCCGGATTTGAACTTGGAGGAGATGACAGGAGTGTGGAGAGAGCTCCATTCAGTTACTGCCTTGCTTAGTTGAAACGTGATGGAGGCCAGACTTCCTGAAGAGTTTCTTAGCAGTGTCCTTATGAGCAGAGAGCTAACTAGCTTCAGACCCCATGCTGGTCTCTGGCTGAATAACTGGCTGACACCATATGGCTGTATAAACTGGAGGAAGAGATAGAAGTAGATGAGAGAATAGATGGAAAGAGGCCTAACCATGAAAGGAAAAGAAGCTGAGAAAGAAGTGAAATTCAGGAGTAGGAGAGAACCAGGGTGGAAGGGGGAGTGGGATCCAGTTCAAGTGAAAAAATAAAGGAGAAAACTCAGAAAGTGTTTCCTTAAAAGCAGGTTAAGAAGAAATACAATCATTGCTCATTTTAAATACTAGTTTACTCTCAGGAATCTAAGGGAAGTGTCTGAAACTATTTCTCCAATAGTTCTTCCAGTTAGGAAATTTCTAAATTGTTACTGATAATGCTTTATTTCATATCAAGAAACACAATGAAAATTCAAGATTTTTTTATCCATAGGTATATTTGAAAAGAAAAAGAATTCATTTCCTAGAATCCCCAATCTAGTGCCTATATTTGCTTCAAAGATCTCTGGTTTTCCGACTTGGACAAAAATACCTGATGAGTTTATATCCATGCTTAGATGCCAAGGAGCTCAGAAAATAACTGGCTGTCATTAGTTATAATCAGATCTATAGAGATTAGAAACGCATGTGCAAACATCTTAATGTCAATTGCATTGAAAATGAATTTTTCTGTATGAAATTGTGTATTTTAATAATGAAATAGAGTTCTTTTTTTAAAGGTTAAAACATCATTTAATTTTATGTCTTAATAGGGTTTATACTGAGTACAATATTGTATAACTGTAATAATTCAACTGTAATCTAAAAATTTGCAACCAATTTTGAAAAAGATGCATCTTAGCTCAGAAAAATGTTATTGAATATGTCAATGCTGTTGTTATGAAATGCTTCTTCTAAGTAGGTGGTTTTTAAATAAATAATTAACTGGGGAAAAAAATAAAGAATGAAGTGCTAAGTGCATTGGCGTCACTTCCATAGGCGTTATAGTTGTGTGACGTCCTCGTCAAAATTATCATGAGGAATGTGGAGGTCAGGAGCCCTTTTTGCACTGTGATGGAGAATGTGACTGATTTCCATCAACCATCATCTTTCCAGACATCAGGGTTCTTGATGCAAGACATGGCTCACCACCCACCCAACCAAAACACTGAGCTACTTGTGGAGGTTCAAATTCCTGGTCTCATTCAAGAATAAAGACTCTCAGGTCTCAGTCTAGAGTGAAGGACAATTTGACTTTCTAGCACAGGTCTTGGTGATTTTAAATCCAGGAACTATAATAAGGAGAAGCCAGAAATTATAAATCATGTGTGGTTTTATTTTTCCATTTTGAGTGATACGTTAACAAAAAAGAAGCATCATGCTTTCAGAACCATTGCAGTAGACTTATAATGACTTACATTTGGAGATTTTTTTTTGAAGATTATTCATCAAACTGTTATTCGATCATATTCAAGAAATCTATAAAAGATCCAAATAGTATCCTATGGTAAAAAGTAGACTTGAGGAAAACTAGAGCCCTGATTTTTTATTAATGGAGCCAAGAACCAAATGTTCACTCCAGCCACCTGTGAACAATCCATGCTTGGCACATGACATACAAAAGGGTGATTTGTTTTAGATTCTGTGACTAGCACCTCTGTAGATTTATGATGATAGAGATAGCAATTCATTTCCTTAGCTTTTAGTACAATGGACATTAAAATCTCAGTTTATTACTTTCTGACCTTTGCTACAGAAACTAGTTAAATGCTATAAATAGAAAATTCTTCCTTTATTGTACAGTAGGTGGTCACAGAAAATGAAGGACATGAGAAACAAAGCGTGCTATTTATGTAGAATTTCATGCAGCATAAGGAAATCAAAAATAATTATCGTAGCTAATCTAAGTATTATAATGTTTTCGAAATTCTTCAAGTGCTAACAGTTACTATCTAAAGCCCTTTAGACAGACTCCACAGGAACTAATTGGCTTAATTCTTTTCAAAGTTCATTGTCTGTAATTAATGGACTAAAGACTAGAACCATGAAGATTATCAGGTCTGAAGCTTATAATCCCTTGAATTTTAATGAACTTGACCTCTATCCTCTTTTTCCCTATGAACATCACACTCATAGAAATGGAAGGTAATTGCTAGTCATTGCATTGACTGGCTCTGATTCCAAACAGTTAAAATACTGAATTCTTAGATCTTTTGAGCTTCTGGTCCAAAGTTTTATTTTTAACTTGACACAGTACTGGCACAACCCTCTCCGGTACAACACTATACCTTACCTATGTTTGACAGTGGTCCCCCAGGGTAGCAAAGTCTGACACCATCCCCCAACTTACTGGCCTCATAAAACATTATTTACTACATCTGACACTGATCGGGAGCCTGAAAGATAATCTCAAGGACAAGGATTTCTTTTTACCACAAAACACTTTTATGATACTAAATTTTAGCATAAAATAAAATTTGAAGCTAAGTAAACATTAACTCCATTTACTACCTTCTCTGACCTGAAGGTCTGTTGAGGTCTTTAAGCTTCAGTGTCCCCTACAGAATGATGACGGTTGGCAGGAGTGACATTATCTGGCCCTATTGGCCTGCTCCAGGCCATTACTGTGAAGGTCCCTACATATCTATCCAAAGGCATACCTAGCCAAAGGCACCCAGTGTCAAACTAAATCTTCCTAAGCTCCACTATCCTGCACACAGTATCCAGGAGAGCTAGCATCACTGCTGACTTTGTACTTGATAGTACTTAAGAGAAAGTAGCAGATGAGCCACCCCAGGAAGAAGCATCATCCATGCCGAAAATAATGTCTGATAGACAGCAGATAAATTCTCACACTGAAAAGAAACTAGGCAAACATTTCTGAGATACCAGAAAATCTGGGATTGCTTAGTTCTAAAATGCAAAACTTAAACAGTAATACAATTTTTGTTCATTTTGGGGTTTAAAAATTAAAGAACATTGTTTTAGCAAAACTTTGCCTATATTACCACAGATCCCTGACATCAAATGTTTCTGATATTAGTTCAGGTAACAGGGGTGGGTGTGTCTGCTTTGAAATTGTATGATTATTACACAGCCACACAAAATTTAGCTCAGACAACCACTCTGACTATAAAGCATGTTTTCAGGCATGTGGGCTGAACACACATACACACAGACATGTGCATCCTCATCTGACATTATATGAAATCTCAAAAGCTATCTGGCTTAATTTATTACCAAAATGTCTCCAAAGGGAGACACTGCCACTTTCGTCAGATCTGTTAAGATAAGCCATCCTCTAGTAAATGTCCCCCAAAGACCAACTTTTCAAATTTTGTATAAATGAAATGTCTGCTTCAGCCTGTGTGTGACAGGATACCACTTGATGTGATTACATGCTCAAAAGGAACTTGGAAAAAAATCTATGTCAAAAATTTTACTTTCCAGACCATTCTTACATACTGCTAGTAAGATTCTACTGCTTTAAATTTTATTTTAAAAACAATAGGACAGTATTGTGTTAGAAAAAAATGTTAATGCCCTTTGAACCAGTAATGACACAGCTCAAGAAACAGCCCAGGAAAATAATCTTTTATTTAAAATCTTTTATTTATTTTTTTATTTTATGTGTATGAGTGTATTGTCTGCATGTATGTAAGTGCACCTGTGCCATGCAATGCCCGTGGAGGTTAGAAGAGAGCTTTGGGTTCAGATCCCCTACAAACTGGAGTTATGGATGGTTGCTGGCTGCCATGTGGGTGCTGGGAACCAAACTCGGGTCATCTGCAAGAGCAGCCGGTGCTCTTAACCACTGAGTCATCTCTCCATCCCCAAAAATAATCTTTAAGAAAAGAGAGTAAATTATGTGATAAGAGGGAGGGAGGGAGGGAGGGAGGGAGGGAAGGAAGGAGGGATGGAGGGATGGAGGGACATAGGGAATGCAGGAAAGAGAAATCAAAATCAGTCTGAATGCAAAAGAATTTTGTTTTGTTTTGTTCTTCTTTTGCTTACTTTGTTGGGAAGTAGCAATATAAAAACATTTAAAAACACTAAATTGTCACAGGCTGTCGATTATTCTGTAATCTATGATAAAGGTATTCAAAAGACCTATTAGACAGGTAGTACAAAATTTTATTTATTTATTAATTCGTTTAATGTGTATGAGTGTATTGACTGCATGTATGTAAGTGCATCCATGTCGTGCAATGCCCATGGAGGCCAGAAGAGGACATGGGATCCCCTGGGACTGGACTTAGCCACCATGTGAGTGCTGGGATTTGAACCTTGGTCTTCTGTGAGAAAAGCCAGTGCTCTTAAACTCCTGAACCATCTCTCCAGCCCCAGTAAAAATATTTTTATAAAAAGTTTATGACAATATGAAGAAATATTGTCTGAAATTTTTAAATTTTTAAACAAGATATTAAATCAAATGTAAAGAGTTGTGTATAGAAATAAACTTGTGGGGCTGGAGAGATGGCTCAGTGGTTAAGAACACTGGTTGTTCTTGCAGAAGACCCGGGTTCGAATTCCAGCACTCACATGGCAGGTAACAACTGTCCGTAACTGCAGTCCCAGAGGATCCGACAGCCTCTTCTGACCTCCGCAGGCATTACACGACCCAGGTGCACTTACCTACATGCCAGCAATACATTCATACACAAAAATAAAAGTAATAAATTAAAAATATATTTTAAAAAAGAAATAAACTTGAAAAGTGTGTGTTAATGCCTATTTTTATGGATTAGGTGGAATGAATTGTTTTTAGTTTTCCAATTTCCAAAAAAAAAAAATCCATAGTAATGATTTCTTGTTACCTTCTTGGGAAAAAATATGCCACTTTGGTCAGAGAGATGCAAAGGGAGTGAAATTTATCTGTTGAAGGGACTGCATTTCAATATTCATTTCAGCCCCATTCATGATAGCCAAAAGATGGACACCATCTTAGTCCATCAATGACTTGTTAAAGAACAGGTGGTATATTTACAGAATGGAATGCTGTTCAGCCATAAAAATTCAAATTTGTCATTTTCAACATGGATGTAGTGAAGTCATTATGCTAATGAATTGGGCTAGGCACAGAGTGTTGCCTACCATGTGATCTCACCCATGTGTGTAATATTAGAAATTTGATCTCATGTAAGTTGTGAACATGATAGGGAAAGGACAGGGGAGGAAGAATGGACGTTTGGTCTGTGGTGCTACATCACAGACAAGAAGCTCTGGAATAGTTCTGCCTGATGGGGTGACAAGATATAGTGAGGATGTTTTGTGCATTCCAAAACATTAGCAGAAACAATTCTGACAGTTTCCATTTCTAAATAATGATAAATGAGGAGTTAGGTATGTTTAATCTGAGTTAAGCAATTCACAATGTATACATATATCACAACCTAAATTATCCAATTAATAGGTATAACTGTGCACATCTATTAAATTTAACTTTAAAAGTATGTGTGCACAGATTAATACAATTTTAAAAGCTAGCAATTTTTCTTAAGATTTATTTTTATTTTATGTGTATGAATGTTTGCCTGCATATATCCTCACTAAGTACATGCCTAGGGGCCAGAGAGTCTATCAGATTCCCTGGAATTGGAGCTAAATATGGTCATGAGCCACCATGTGGGTGCTTGGAACTGAGCTTAGATCCTCTGGAAGAGAAACCAGGGCTCTTAACTGCTAAGCAAGCAATTTTAAAGGTAAGATTTATAGTACCCTTTTAGAGTTAATGAAAATCAAGAAGTTTTTTTCATCCTAATTTTAATTTAGATAATCTTTAAAATAGTAAATCTCAATTCTTCACCTAAAGGGCTCCATCTTCATTAAGGACAGATAGAAATATGAAAATAAGAAACACATTCTGGTATCTACCAACAAGAAATGGGTATTATTGATACATAAGTTTTGTCTTATTTTTTCTGCACATTTTATCTTGCTTCTTTTAATAGTTAAAATAATACTATAGGTACAGTTTCATATACTATGCTGTTCTCTATAAAATTATTTTAGGGGTACTGAAAATTAGCAATGCAACAGACATATAACCTAAATGAACTGGAATTGAAATAGAAGAAACATTGACAAACTTAATTAATGAAAGTTTCTGTGTGAAGACACAACAGTACTGACTGGAAGGAGGATATTCTTATACAACGTTTGGATACACAATGGTGTATATAAAACAGCTATGCATAAGTCTGAACATCTCTCTCCTGACTATGCACTCCCAGGTGGCAGTGCTCAGCCTAGCATCCTGCTTAAGTCTGCTTTAAGTCAAGTTGTGAGTATGGACATGCCACCATATTCAATCTAAGAAGTAAATAAGACAAAGTGAGGGGGCAGAGGAGGACACAAAGGCGGGGGAGAAGAAGAGGGGAGGAGGAGGGGGAGGAGAAGAGGGAGGAGAAGGTGGAAGAGGAGGAGGAGGGGGGGTAGGAGGGGGAGGAGGAGGAGGGAGGAGGGGAGGAGGAGGAGGACGACGATGACGACGACGACGACGACGACAGAGGGAGAAGAGAAGAAGTTTGACTCTGAAAAGTTACCTGAAAAAGTGTGCAGATTCTGAACCAAATCTTACTGAGTGGGTTTCAAATTCCACTGGACTCCATAATCACCCGGAAAACTTGTTAAAGTACAGGTTTCTGAGCCTCCTCACCAACAATTAATGGCCAGTTGTTCTGGGATTGTCCTAATTATCTTTTGTTTTGTTTTGTTTTTTTAAAGAACACTTACATTTGTATCCAGGGCAGCCAACTGGTGTGAGTAGCTTTTGAAAATCACTCACCTAATGGTTTAATAATTTCCTATTAAACAAAATGCATCTTCTGTGGACATAAAGAGTGTTTGAGAGGGATTCAGCCAAACTGACCAAAAGATTTACAATGGAACTCAAGAAGAACAAAAATATGTAAATTGAATTATAAGCCAGGAGAGTGCAAACAGTGGAGACATGAACAAAAAGGATGAGGAAAAGAGAAAGAAGAGGACAAAATAAGGCAGACACATCTAGAAGATTCCACAATAACCAAGGTGCAGAGATAACTTACAGCCTTAGATACCAACAATAACTTCAGGGAACTGAATTTGAAACATGCTCACAAGGGCTGGAGAGATGGCTCAGTGGTTAAGAGCACTGGCTGCTCTTGCGGACAGGACTCCAGGTTCAGTTCCCAGTACCCACCAGGCAGCTAATAACCCATCAGTAATTCCAGTTCCAGGGGGATCCGATGCCCTCCTCTGACCTCAGTGGGTCCTGCAAGACACTGGTACACTAAACATGCAGGCAATACACTCATACACATAAATAAAAATAAAAATAATAAAATATCTTTTAAACATGCTCACAGTAACATTCCATCTACATTACTGAGATATGCTTTGAGTGGCCTAGTAGATAGAATTACTACATGCCTTCAGAACTTTGCACTTTGTAAAAATGAATGCAATGTTTGTGTTGTGCATCATCTGTCTGTCTATAGAGATTTCTGAGAGATAGAAATTGAGAGAGAGAGAGAGAGAGAGAGAGAGAGAGAGAGAGAGAGAGAGAACGGCCTGGGCATGAAAGTCACCACCACCAAGGGTAATGTGTGCAGGAAATGTGAAGAAAGTTTCGTTTAAAACTGTCTTCAAACTGTTTATCAGCATTATCCATGCTGACAGTAATTGGTCTGGAAGAAAGGGACAATTATAATAAAGAGAGTTTCATACTTTAATATGTATGGCTTTAATTACATCATTTGCAATGATAGTATATTTACTTCATTGCTTCTGCAGCAATAAGAAATAATCATGTAATCCTACCTTACAAACATGGAGACAAAAGCTTATAAATCACCTGTGATCCAGATACTAACACTCCTTATAAATATTTTGGTGCTTTCCCCTTTTCTAATTACAGAACTTTATAGTCTTCAATCATTAAGTGTTACCACATTATTTAAACATTTTCATAAATCTTGTAATGCTGGCTAACATTATATCAAATGTATATCTAATATTTAACAGTATATATAAATTTTACATTTTTATATTTTAACTTTCTTTTTTTAATTTGTTTTTATTGAATTTTTGTGTATTTTATACAAAACATCTATATTTTATACAGAACATCAATCGTATTTAACAATTTGCACTTTTATAAGGTATAGCAATCATTAGGGGGACCTGCATCTGTAGAATTAAAATTACCAGTTCTAATTAGATTTAAAATTCTAGAACAATGGAAATGTCATCTATAATAGCTTAAGAGTTTAAAGCAGTGTAGGGCAGTACTGGGTGAAACATAATTTATGTGAAGATTTTTTTTAGACACTATTGAAGTTAGGGGCTGGGGATGGCTCAGCAGTTAAGAACACTAGCTGCTCTTGCAAAGGAGTCAGGTTTGGTTCCCAGCAACCATATGGCAGTTAACAGTGGTTCTTAACTGCAAGTCCAGAGGATCTGACGCCCTCTTCTGATCTCTGTGAGCGCTGCACATGGATATACTTGGATACATGCAGGCAGAACACTCAGACACCTAAAATAAACATAAATAAATGCATATTTTTATTTAAAAATGATTAATCTAAGCCTATTCTTGAGACCCTGAAAAGCAGAATATTTTAGGAAAGAAAAATCAACAGACAAAAATAAAATAATGTCAATAAAATCACAAGCATCTAGATGAATTTGACAAAAAATATACACTAAAAATGTTTCGATGTTTGTTTCATTTGGTTCATTTTGGTGTGATAAACTGTGGTGATGATATGGAAAAATGAATCTGCCCCAATAGTAACACATCTTAAGTCCATACTCAAAGACAAATTTTAAAAAAATAGAGAACTAAAGTTAGGGATAACTAAAAGGCTTCCCACCTATACACTCAAGAGGCTGAGCATAAAAGGAAAAGAAGTTTGACCTGTTGTTTGGGGCAGAGTGATTAAATGCTAACAGAAAGCCAAATCACCTTTGTCCAGACAGGCTATCAGAGGTGATGAGCACTGCACTGGACAGTGAAGAACAGGCAAAGATGAAAGGAAATTGGAGCCCAAGATAAGCAAAGTGATAGCAGGTAAATACTCCGACTGTAATAAGACTGTTACTAGAACCTTCTTACAAATCACTTCTTAGGATACAGAGCAAACTTTGAAAATGCCTGACTATCATTAAGAAACCAACTGAGTAAATTTTCATGAACATTTTTTTTTCAGTTCAAAGGGCAGATGTCAGGCCTACAAAATTACCTTAATGAACAGATTCCTTGCATAATTCTAGAATTGCTTTGCAACATTTAGATAAGGATATGGTAAGCACTGGGAGGTTATATACGTTTACAAGAATATGGAACGGACTTGTTTCCAGTACAGCATATTGAGGCAGTGCTGCACACAGTGTAATACATTTCGAAACAGGGATCTGGCAACATCTCCTACAATAACTCTGTTCACAGGTGAAGTAACATGACAGAGACAGGAGCGAGACAACTCCAATCCTGCTCAAGAGTTTAAGGAGAGCTTGTCTGAGAGTATACATCTGAATATTTAATAACAAAACAAAACCCACCTCCTAGATGGGTGGGGAGAATTCAAGTCAACCATTGTGCTTACTATTGTAGTAACAGCAAGGTCCTGAGGTGTGGCTGAGCTTATAATGTAGAGATTCACTATGGATGGAGAATCAAGAGCTGCACTCACAGGTAAGACTGTGTCTTCCAGGGCTGGAGAGATGGCTCAGCTATTAGAATACTGGTTGTTCTTGCAGAAGACCCGGGTTCAAATCCCAGCACCCACATGGCAGCTAACAATTGTCTGTAACTCCAGTCCCAGGGGATCCAACAGCCTCTTCTGACCTCCATGGGCATTGCATGACCCGGGTGCACTTACCTACATGCAGGCAATACATGCATACACATAAAATAAAAATAATAAACTTTTTTTTAAAGACTATGTCTTCCTCTAATATGATTGACTGGAATATGTCACATTTTAATTTAAAGTTTTAAAAATAGATCCTGCAGTTCTTAATCAAATTCAGACTCCATCCCCCATCCATGCCTCCCCCATCCCCCTACTGAACCTGCTCCACCATACATGCTAAGTCCTATTCATTCAGGCTTTTGTTCCAAAGTGTCCTTCAGCACAATGAGTCCACCGGAGTTCAGTCAGCCCATCTAGTGATCCTATCTAAGTCATACTCTCCCTGTCTCGAATAGTTCTCAGTCTGGTAAACTATTGTATGAAGTTGCAAAAACTCAATTAAAGAAAAAATGAACTCGGAAGGAAGGAAGGAAGGAAGGAAGGAAGGAAGGAAGGAAGGAAGGAAGGAAGGAAGGAAGGAAAGAAGGAAGGAAGGCCAAACTAGCCAGACCAAATGTGCCATGACCCTGCAACTTAGCATATATCTTAATTATTAATCCATATAATCAATTACACTGCCAATATTCTTATATGAAAAAAAGTGTGATTGGTTTGTTACCTGAGCCAAAGGAATAAATATTTTCATATCACTTAAAAAATAGATCCTGCAGAATTTAGTGTTCTATATGTGAAAAGCCTATGACATCAGCTGCTGACAGAAAAAGAGCTCAACTGATGTCAGGTTCTATTATCATGTTTAAATTGACAAATAGAAATTGTATACATAGTCATCCCTTGGTATTCATTGGGAACTGGTTCCCAGACCTCCAAGGACACCAAAATCCATGAATGCTCAAGTCCCATATGTAAAATGGCACAAGATTTTTGTATATCCTATACAGTCCTTTTGACATCTTTTGATTCACCTGTTGAATGCTTATAACACCAAATACAACATAAATGCAACATTTGTTATACTACATTGCTTAGGGAATGACAAAGCATACAGGTGTACAAAAGAGATGTGTAGTGGGTATGGGCGTGAGTGTGACTGTGTGTACATATAAATCTGTGGTTGGAGCCTGGAGAGATGGCTCAGTAGTTGAGAGGACTGACTAGCAGAGGACCCAAGGTCAGTTTCCAGCACCCACATGGTAGCTAACAACTATCCATGGTCCCAGTTCCCAGGGATCCAACAACCTCTTGTGTTCTTTGCAGGCGCTGCGTACATGCATTTGGTACACTTAACATGCAGGCAAAACAGTCATACACAAAAATAAACATAAAAAAATACATAAAAATCAAAAATAAAATAAAATAAAAGTCTGTGGTTTGTTGATTCTGAGATGCCAAATACGTAGCTACAGAGCTGATTGAATTTGTGGTATATAACATGATGTTTTCAAATATGTATATATTATTAAATGGCTAAACCAAGCTAATTAACATACCTATTACTCACACACATATTTTTTTCATGATGAGAATACTTTAAATCTCTCAGCCACGTTCAAGGATTTAATATATTGTTATGTAGTCACTATGTTTTACACTATATTTCTTGACCTTATTCCTCTGTCTAGTTGAATTTTGAAATTTATCACTATGGAAGGGGTGTAAATGTGAGCTCAGCACATATGCCACGGTGCAACTGTGGGGGTCAGAGAAAACCTTTTGTGGAGTTGGTTCTCTCCTTCTGCCTTTACCTAGGCTCTGGGAATCCAACTCAGGTTGTCAGGATTACACCTTCACATTTTGAGCCATTCACTGGCCCTACTGACATTTTTGTCCTTTGACCAGCATCTCCCAGGTTTTCCCCATCTGTTTACTTCAGGTCTCTGGTGACCACTTCTACTTCCTGCTCCTGTGAGCTCCACTTTTCTAGACTCCATATATAAGTAAGATCATGTTATATCTGTCTACTTATATGGGGAGCTTTTCTGTCCTCCTGAGAAACAACATATCTCCCCTAAACCCACGGAGCATATTACCCTTATCTTTCATCTGTTTTTTTCCACATGCATTTGTTATGATGACAAGTATCTTGTTCAAAATATTTTTCAAGTCATGTATAATAGAGTATTATTTCTGCTCCCTCCAAGGTCACAGGGGAGCCCAATGAGAACAGGTGGGAATTTCCAGTTGCTGGCCTTCCACAGTCAATGACAAGCTGTGAAATGCTAACCAGGCCAAAGAAAATGTGTTGGAACCTTAAATTTCTTCATTTGTGAAGAAAGAGGATTATAATATCTGCCTGACCAACTTGTCCAAGCTGAAGAACGTAATTTAGAGAATCATAAAAGAGTATTTAAAATTTTTGAGTCAGCAAGTCATAGTCACATATAAAGTTTAATATTACTCTTCATTTGGAAAAGAAAAATAAATCTTTGTAATTTTTGTCTACTTGCAGAAGATCTGAGGCCCTGCTCATTTTTCTAACAGTGAAGAAACAGAAACAGAAACAAATTGGAGGATAAAGGAAATGTTGAAAGGAAAGGAGGCAGAGAGTGCCAGTTATCTGAAGAAAGGAAGAAAAATGTGGCGCCCCCGAGACCAGGCTCTTACAGGTAAAAAGATTTCACTTAGAACCTTGTAAAAATAAAGTGCAGGGAAACTCAGATAAAACCACACTAAAACATGACAAAAGAACATACCAGCAACAGATCTCTGAAGGCTGCCTTTTTTCTTCTTTATTAACAGATTGAAACCATCTTGACACAATGCACATTAGGGTCAACTCTGCCCGGAATTTCTTTTTGTCTGTAGAGGTGGAAATGTATTATATAGGTTTTCTCTTACTTGTCCCTTCTCAGACTACTACTATTAAACTTTCTTTACCCAAATAATTTAGTATGAATAATGCTACAGAGATTGACTGAGACCCATAATTCCTCACTAAAA
>NW_008360322.1:6638706-6649840 GCF_000622305.1 Nannospalax galili | reverse complement strand
GCTTCACTAAAACAGATAGATGATGATGATAGACAGATAGATGATAGATAGATAGATAGATAGATAGATAGATAGATAGATAGATAGATGATAGATGGATAATAGATAGATATAGATAGATGGTAGATGATGATGATAGATAGATAGATGATAGATAGATAATAGATAGATATAGATAGATGGTAGATGATGATGATGATAGAAAGATAGATAGATAATAGAAGATGGATAGATGATAGATGATAGATAGATAGATAATAGATAGATAGATAGATAGATAGATAGATGATAGATTAGATAGATTAGATAGATAGATAGATAGATAGATGATAGATTAGATAGATAGATAGATAGATAGATAGATAGATGATAGATTAGATAGATTAGATAGATAGATAGATAGATAGATGATAGATTAGATAGATTAGATAGATAGATAGATAGATAGATGATAGATGATAGATAGAGAGAGAAGTAGATGATAGATAATTGTTTTATTTATGGAGAACCAGAACTATGCATTTTATAAGGACACTATCATCAGTTCCCAGGCTCTAAGTATACAGAAAAGTAAAAACAATACATCGAGGAGTATCAGGGGGTGGGCAAATGCATAAACCAATGAAAGGTCAGTACTTCAAAGGTAGTACAGAAGACACAAGGTTACAAGTAAACACAACTTTGAAATTCAACAAGTTGCAAAAGGCTGGTGAATGAAGGATTTTGGTGGGTCCCCCAGGTATTTAATGATGATATCACACTCTTAGCATTGTCCAAACATGTGTCCTGCAGCCTCTGTGGGAAGTGAAATCAGAAAGAATTTGTGCATTCCAAATTTTAATCCTGCCCTCACCCCAGCAAATTGCCCCAAATTCTGTATTTTGGTCTTTATGGCTCAGAGTTTGCATGTCTTTTTGACAGAAACTATAGTCTAGAAAATCTAACTTGCCTTATCCATTTCAGCTTAGTTATTTTGAAAAATAATTGAAATTGAGGGACTGGAGAGATGGCTCAGCAATTAAGAACACTGACTGTTCTTGCAGAAGACCCGGGTTTGAATGCCAGCACCCACATGGCAGCTAACAACTCTCAGTAACTCCAGTTCCAGGGGATCCGATGGCCTCTTCTGTCCTCCGCGGGCATTGTACGACATGGGTGCACTTACCTACATGCAGGCAATACACACATACACATAAAATAAAAATAATAAAAATTAAAAAAATAAAATAAATGGAACTGAAAGACTGGATAGTTGTGGGAGGATATGGGAGGAGGGTACAGGAAGTCAGGGCATCTAGGATCCAGGTCTGGCAGCCACACCAAGGCTGCAGGAAGAACGTGCCTGAGCCAAGCACAAGAAGGCTTTTTTTTTTTTTTTATGAGCTATATGAGGGTCTGAGATGTGAGGATGAAACAGCAAAAAAGAAAAGATGCTGAAGGAAGGTGTAAGTGTGTCAAAGACTGACCTCAATGCTACAACTACTCCACAGGCTTGGTAACAGACCACAGAGAAATGAATACGGACACGACCAATACCATTACGAAATTCAACAGATAAATACTTAAATATGAACAGTCAGAACTAAGAAAAATACATGTGACAAATCATCTTCTTCTTAAGGTCAGAAAAAAAATTATTCTGTATGCTGCTGCATTCATATGTAATTCATGGTTTGGGGACCAGAGGAGAGTGTCAATGAAGTTAGTTTTTCCTCTCAATCTTGAGCCATTTACCAGAGATGATTACTTGCAAAATAAAAGAGAAATTGTAAATTGTGGGCAAGGAGAGAGGGGAAAGCTCTAGGAACTCATTTAAAATGAATCATGCTATCTTCTTTCTCTGACTTATAAATAACATTCTACTTATTCAATTCAAGTAGGGAAACAAATATCTAATGGCATCCATTTGCACTGTTGCTAATGACAACTACCAAACTTTAAGAACATAGAGGATCACTGTATATTTAAACAAACGTAATATGCTCCAGAGAATTCCAAAGCATTAGTTTCTATGTTTGGAACTTTTCATTACTTCCTCATCTCTCATTCTCTCTCTCTCTCTCTCTCTCTCTCTCTCTCTCTCTCTCTCATCTTCCCATAGCACTTTTAATTAGGACATTTCTGTTAGCTATAAACTTTGGAAACTTTATTTTTAACCCTTGCACTTGTACCCTATTGCATTTATAGAACAGAAATCTGCCCATTCTTATAACAAACCCATTCTTATAAGTTCCACACTGCCATTTCAGACAGCAGCCAGTTGGACAGACACTTCATTCAGTCACTGACAGTTCATTCCAGCCAGACGAGTGCAGCTGGGGGACTAGAATTTCTCAGGCATTGAGTATTTATTTTGTTACTAGAGAAAGATTTATAGCCTTTAAAAACAGACTAATTTATTCCATATAGCTTTACAATGCCATGAGCAATCTCAGCATTGCCCAGTAAATATACTGCTCTTGATACCGAGGACAAAAAAAATGTGGTGCTAACAAGGAAAAGACACAAAATACTTGAAGTTTGGAAAGATGACTCAGCAGTTAAAAGCACTGGCTGCTTTTTCAGAGGACCCAGGCTCCATTCCCAGCACCCACATGGCAGCTAACAACTGTCCTTAACTCCAGTTCCAGGGGATCTGACTCCCTCCTCTGACTACCGTGGGCATTGCACAACATGGGTACAGTGTACTTACACACACGCAGGCAATACTCTCATATACATAAAATAAAAGCACTAAATAAAATATGTCTTAAAATACTTGGGAAAGAATACTCACACCGATGTGCGGCCTAGTCCTTGGGGTCCCTCAACTTTCACTCAGGGGTACTACCCTTGGAAAAGCCAAATATGCTTTACCTGGCTAGAATTCACATAACTTCAACAATTAATTATGCTGGAGAGTATACAATAAAAAATAGATAATTGTTTCCATTCTAAATCTCAGGGAAAAAAAATCAGTAGATTTTTGCTAATAATGCAATTTTTCCCATTGCAGCTTCAGCTGAGTACTGTGGAAATAGAGGAAAGGACCTAGTCCACTTTAGCCTATCTCGAGTGGAAATTATCTCTGAAATATCTCCTGAAAGAACACTGGACCGTAAATAGGCTACATGGAAATGAAGACAATTCATAGAGAATATTTCCAACAGATAAAAGAGCTGACACAAAACAAAATTTGGCAGCAGTATTATATTTACATAGAACTTTAAATCCATCAGCATTTCTGGAAATACAAACAGGTGTAATAACCTGTTAGCCAAGGACTGAGACTAAGAAATTCGTCCTTATCCTGCAGAAAAAGTTGATACAAGGGAGAAACAGGTCCCACACCAGGAGGGTCCTTAGTCTCATTCATAAAAGAATTTAAGATGGACTCAAATGGAAGCTTTAGGGCAATTTTATTAGAATTTAAGGAAAAATCCTCAGGGCAGGTGAGTTGTAAATCTCAGAAGCTGCCTTCAGGAGGAGAATGGAGGGGAGAAGGATGAAAAGCCATGAAGTCAGGTTGGTTGAGTGATTGCACAGAGGATTGACATGTGGCAGACTAGCAGCCACCTGGAGGGAAGGAGAGGGAGTTGTAGAGAAAAAGGCAAAGAAATCCCAGCTATTGGGGCAGCCAAAACCATTAAGGAAAGCATGATTAGAAAAGGGGTATGAAGAAAGAAATTATGCTTTTCTGAATGACTCAGAAAGGTGGGCACGACTTATGTACTACATAGCAGTACTACTATGTGCTACTCCAGTGTCTGCCTGTGACTCAATCCACAAGAACTGCTCTAAGATGCTGGGATTCCAGGCAGGAAATGTTCACCATCTCATTAACAAACTAGGTATTCAGCCCATTTCTGTAGCATGACTTAAGGTGAGCCTGCCTTCCTAAGGATGGTCCTGTGACAGGTAACTGACAAGCAAAACCAGGAAGTTTGGGGGATTTATCCAGACTTCAGATTCTAGTCTGACCAGCCTTCTCTCAGGGGGCTTCCTTCCATTGTAACATCCCGCCTGAAAATGCAACCATAAAATCATTTAGGAATCAGATCAGAGCCCCCAAATACTTTTTTCGTTTCCAGTCTTTGGCACAGACTAGATTAACAAAAGGCCCAAGAACATTTTTGGCTTTTAGCCAAGAAACAAAATGGTTACTTTTCTTTGAGGTCTTTTTACCCTAAATTGCCTAGTCAATTTATATAAATATATATCCTGTTCTTATTATGCACCCCCCCCAGAGGTCACCCTAATTTCTGATGGGAATTGGACCAATGACTGTTCTGGCTTTTTCCATGCTGAACAAGGACATCAGGTATGGCAACTGGGGTACTCCTGCAGTAGGTCTATCTAAAAGACACCAAAAGTACGTAATTGTTAGCTGTATGACGAAAAGAAAATCCTTGACTGGTGCCTGGGAGATGTGAGGGAGAAAGAAATTAGCATTACAAGTTCTAGAGAGGAACCAAGAGTCAGACAAAGGGTTAAAGAAAAATTTCAATCATTTTAATCTTTGGTTATACTTTCCTGTTGGGTGTTTAAGTCTATGAAATTGTTCCAACTGAGCAATTTTTTTTTTTTATTCTTAAGGTTAGTTGACGATTTGGTCCCCAGGGGTCACATGGGCTTTGGAGGAGCTTCTGGCTCCCTTGGACGTTTTTTTACCAGTTCCATCCATGTGAAGACAAGTCATTGCTTGATTGTGACTTTGCTTAAATGCAATATGGAAACATTTTCCTCTATGTTGACCCTCTGCTTTGTAGACTGGACACTGGTTGGAGTCCACCTAGTGCAATCTTCATGGCCTCCTTGAAAAAGAGGACAGGTGACTCACCACAGTTACAGGACAGTTTGAGAGATGCCCCATATACCTTTGGGCTTAGTTGACCTTGGAAGTCAAGAGGCAAAAAAAAAAAAAAACGTGCCCCTTTAAGTTCTTATGACTACATTAGTATAGGCCTCCAAGTATAGTTATTAAACACCCAATAAGGTTAGTTATAGCAACCTGGCACTTTTAATTACTATGTAATATGTAGACAAAGTTTGAGCATAAACCAATCACTCTTAAATAATCCTTGACTAAACATATATTTTGTTCCTTTGTTCAGTTAACTGAACTTGGACGTTAGAAATTTTAAGATTATCTATATACTATTTTTAAGTCTCATCTTTCATATATCTTAACAAATCAACTCACACATTTTATAGACATTTATTTCTCTATTCTGGAAACATCCAGCAATCTTAAATTCATACATAAATCCTTATTAATAAAATATCTCCATTTCTATATCCTTCCAACATATTCTTTTACTTTCTCATTTCCTTTCTTAATACCATGAGACATAACATTAATAAATTTACCATCTGGTTTGATAATTTAGTTCCTGAGGATACTAGGCAATTTTTACCCCTTTTCTAAGATTTAATGTCAAACCAATATTTGATGACATTAAAATTCACAATGGGAAACTAAAGAATTTATGGAGCTTACTTACAGAGCATGGGTGAGGGTTCACTGGTAGGTATATGGGTGACCTAAGAGCTATTGCACTAGAAAGGCTTTATCCAACATGGTTGTAGATTTTTCCATAGCCTGATGGGTCAAGTCTCCTCTTCCTAGCCTTCCCAAGATTATGTACTTTAGTTCTCCCTCAAACCAGGGGACCATATGTGACTAGTACAAAATTATATATAACTTGCTAGGAAGTGTGTCTGGATACTCAGGCGAGGGTCCAATGACCCTGTTTATGCCCCTTTTATTAATGAAGGAACACAATAGTCAGCAAACACAATTGTGATGATCTTTTGTAAGTAGGCCCAGCTAAGTCATGAAGGATGGCAGTTATTTGGCTCAGAAGATAGTACTATGCATCATCATCATATTAAAATAACTTTGAAATGAAATTACACACATAAGTTAGTGTACTAAGTTAACGTTACCTTTGTACACATGAGGGCATTATAATTTTTGAAAATTATTTAAAAATTAATTAATAAATTATAAAAGTATATAAGGATCTGAGTAGGTTTGATAAGATATATGAATGATGAGATTTAAAAATAATATATAGAAAATAAAAGAGAGTCAAAAATCTTTTTTACTTCATGTAGTTCAGTGAGTGGCCTAGCACGACCGGGCTGTAGGTTTTGAATGAGTGTAAGCAGTAAAGATAAGCAGCGAATACATAGCCAAACATTATCACATTAATGTTCACAATATCCAGCAGAAATCAACCAAAGAAAATTATGTTGCTGGTATTACTAACTGAGGAATTTTAGGCAGAGAGTCCTCGTTATCCTCACCATTTATTGTAAACAGTCTTTATTTATTTTATCTATCCTGTTGATTAATTTATTAAGTATTTAATAAATCTTGGTGTTATTTATATACTTGCATCAGTTTGTGTAACTTTCCTCATTGTTGTGAAAAATGGAGCAGCCCAACAGAGAGTTGTTAAGTTTAATGACTACTTTACTTTACTATAGACATTTTTATATCGTGAGATAAATAATAATCTCTGTTGAAATTAGCTTATCCCTTATTTGTTTCCAAGGGCAGAATGCCTTTACTTTTCAGGTTGTCCCATTGCTCTTTTTCCTTGTCCAGAGTCAGGGGCCAGCCTGACCCAGAACCAGGATCTTGGAGGACATTTTTAGATAACCATGCTTGAGTCTGACATAGGAGGGCCAGTCCACCTCCAGGGAGAGTTTCTTAGTGAGAATAAACAGCACATGAGAATTTGTCAATATAATTCATTCATTAAAAGGCATTTGTTTTCCTGTGTAACTTAACTCATGGTTTACATTAGACAGGAGAGTTGTTAAGTCCAATAACTTCTGACTGGATTAAAGGTTATCTGTCCTCCTTATAACCTGTATGTTAGGCTTGGTGAGGTTTTTCATCTTTTAGGTCTTGAACTGGGAATAGGGATTGACCAGAGACAGAACATTTGATTTTAAGAGATCACTTGACATTTCTAAACTTTATGAAGCTATGGGTACATGGAAGTGAGCACCCATGATCAAGCAGGATCAGGTTGACAGAAGTGTCTGTCTTTACCAGTGTCACACCTGAGATTTTCCCTGGCTATACTTGAGGTATGCAGATGCATGAAAGCCTATACCCACAATCAGTTAGTTTGTGTCTACTAATGAAGACAGACAACCTGAAAGACTTAAGTACCCTCCCTCTATTTCCAATTAGAAGCCAATTCTGTCCCCCTGTTTAAATTCAGGACAGACCTGAATGCATAAAAAGATCATTGTTTCTTTCTTAAGGTCTGTGGATCAAGGAGATCCTAATGGGTAAGGATACAGCCTGGGAAGCCTTTCAATGTCAGGCTTGAGTTCTTTTGCTTGTATGTTCTGTATGACAAATAGCTAACCATCTATAAGACAAAAGAAGATATTTTGGAACATTGTCCAAATCTTCTTTGTCTCATTCTTCAGAGCATCCTCCAGAGATCCTCTCATTCCTTTCACATGAGCCATCATGAGAAAAGCCTACACCTATTGGCTTAGTCACTACTTTTCTATCTTTACCAATGTGGGCCTGGGTATCTGTATCCTCTCCTTCTTTTTTAGTGATACTAACAAAGGGGGAGTCTGTTTGAAATATTCATTCATTCTACCAATGTGACTCTCTAATGCTCTGTGACCAGGTTCATCCAGTAGCTATGTGAGGAGATCCTGTACATGTCTGACTGGATAGAGGTGTTACTCTCAGGTTAAGGAGAGTGTTATGAGACTCCCTTGATTGCCTCCCAGAATTTGATGGCAAGACCCTATTTCTGAAGACAGGACATACTTTGGACAGAGGATTTAGAGCAATGGAGCTGGGACTGACCTGGAAGCCACCTCCCCTAAAGGCTAGGTCTCATAGCTTTTGAGAGCACCATGCAAGCTGCTAAGGGAGAACACCAATTGATGGTCCAACCTCAGCTTCAAGGCTTAAAAAACATATCAATGACCAGTACTGCAAACAATATTGATGCAGTAGTGGCACTTTTATCTTGGCGGTAATCAGCAGCTACCTAATTTGACTTAAAGCCCACTCAATGAGAAGAAGAAACTCAATGTGTGGTGTTGTAAACCTAGCTAAATACACATAGCTCGAGATGTCATAAGTCTTAGAGAAAAACTCAAGGCTATCATATCCCTAGATAAATGTAATTTCTTACTATATGTAAAATATGGATTCTTAAATTTATAGACAAGTATCCCAGTAGCCTCCTGTCAAAGAATCTTCTTCTTCAAGAGACAGAGATAATTAGAGTTCCACAAATGGTCACACACAGAGATTGTCTGTGAATCGCCCAAGTCTAGGTGGCACATCTAGGATGCAACCTCTATACCTAAGGCTCACAGAACATAGAAAAAGGCATGAAGAGAACACTATTGCATGTTTCAATTCTCATCACTAAAGCTCCCTCATGCAACAGAGGGCCAGTAAAGCAAAAGGTCACAAATGGCCAAAATACAGAGAATAAGAGTCTGCAGAGTGTGGGTCCTTGGACAGAACTCCTATATCAAAATCTACCCACTCAGAGTTCAAGACAATTGTGGAAGAGGGGGCAGAAAGATTGTAAGAGCCAGTGAAGGAGGTGCATGACCATATGGAAATAGTCCTCACAAGCTCCTGAGACTCTTCTCATATGAATTTACAGCAATGGTGTCAGCATGCACAAGATCTATTCAACTTAGGCAGACAAAACTCAGCAGAGAGCTATAGAAATGAGCAGCAGGCCCCAATCTTAGTTGAAGAATTATTGGCAGCTGATTACTGCTGGGTGAAGAAGAGCTGATCTTCTTAAAGGGAGGGACTCTAGATAGGTCGACTAGATCCCGGTGGATGAACTTGCACTGAGGGACATCTGGGGACACTAACTTTACATAATAGGCCTTAACACAAATGACAGAGAATGCATGAACTCCAGTGGGGGGCTATGTGAGGGTGCCAAAGAGGAAAGGGATATAAAGATGATTTTCTGTATGAAATACATAAAAATTTAATAATTTTTAAAAGGAGAGTGTTACAAAGAACCATCCTGAAAACAATGGCTTTTCCTTGAGATTACAAAAATCCAAGTTGCTTAATATTGATTCTTGGAAAGAAGTCATGTGTGGTATAAGGGGACAATCATGTAAAATAAATAAAATGATAAGTGTGACTGAGTTCAAAGCCAATAGGAGGGGAAGAACTGAAATCAGAGATGGATACAGGCAGGGAATTTCAAAGAAGACATCTTAGGGGGAGGGACAAAAGCCAGCAAGGTGAATTACAGAAGCCAACAGAAGGTGGAAGCTTCAATGACACTGTGCTGAAATTCAACCAGAGATTTTTCCTTTGCAGCTTAATGAATGGGAAATGTCACTGGGGCTGGCCACTTTTATTGCAGCACAATGGAAAATATTAGTGTGAAAAACAAATCAGAGGCCAATTTAAGAATATATGATACATGAAACATATATTCTATAGCTCATACGATAAGTGAATTCTTCTCCCTACCCTATCCTACCCTCTCCTTGAAGAGTCCATATACTTTTTTTAAGCTTGGGAATGAAAAAAGTGGAGCAAGTTCACTGGGTGAGAGGAAAGAGCCTGAACAGTAAGACATTGGTAAGAGAGAGGAACCAGGGAATCATTGAGAACCAATGGGAAGAGAGGAAGTCAATTCAAGAGCAAATGTAAATGCCTTCCATGAGAGAAAACAGCAGAGGAGGAGAGGCTGATATGCACTGAGGTGGCTGCACTTATGTATTAAGCCATTTGAATTTAGTTTGCAGCTGTTGCTATGGACCTTCAAATGAATGAAAGCTACCAAACTTTGAGCATTTTCATTCCTTTAAATGTCTAAGCTTAGATGAGTGAAATGGCATGGTCAAGAAGCCATGGTAAGCTTCCATCCCCACTTTGCAGCTGCTTGGTCTGGCCTACCTTATTACTACTTCTAAGCATGACATGGGCCAGTGGCTTTTGAACACATGTCTTTTCAGTCCACTCCCATAGTTGGGAATGTCTTTCTCATTAAACGGTCTCTGTTTCTACTACCCTAAAAATAGTATTTAAATCAGTGAACTCATTCAACTGCATTGCATGAGGGTTTAACAACAAAATTATTTCTTCATTTATTATATGTTATATATTTAAAATGGGTCACTCAAGTAACACTTCACTGAAGAGCTTCACAGAGAGTGAAGCATCAGGGGACATTGCTGCTTCTAACCTCAGAAGACAGGTTTAAACGGAAAAGTCCTTATCAGTAGTACATTCCTGTCCTTTCATATACTATTATTGCTGGGACATTTTTTTCTACATTTACATAGTTAACAGGATGTATTAGTTAGGGCTTTCCAAAGAAACAGAACTAGTAGAATGAATATATAAATGCATAGAGATTTATCAGCTTAGCTCACAGGATAGAGTCCAAGTAGTCCAACAATGGCTGCACCACACTGGAGAGGCTAAGAATCCATAGTCACTCGGTCTACAAGGCTGGATGTCTCGGTAGTCCCAATCTGGTGCTGAAGGTCTGACAAATTCCAAAAGGTCAGCTAGTCTTCAGTCTATAGCAGCAAGACGAACTCACCAGCAAGAAAGAAGGCAAGCAGCAAGAAGCCTGGCGTTCTCCTCTGCCTTGGCCTTTTATACCGGCTACCATCAAAAGGTAACACCCATATTTAGGCTGTGTCTTCCAGCTTCAAATGATCCAATCAAGAAGATCGCTCGCATTTCAGTTAATCCCAGATCCAGTCAAGTTGACACCCAGGATTAGCCATCACAAGTCCACCCCTTGTCAACTTGACACCCAATAGCATCTCTCTATGTCATGCTTAATTTTCAAATGAAAACAATATTGAGGTAATAATTTTACCTAACATGAGATAACTATCCCATCATACAATGACCAATGCATTACATATCTTAGAGTAAGTGATAAGGTCTTCGAGGAATGCTCAGTCCTTTAGTGTCTCATAACCCAATATAATCATATTGGTTCAGAGCACTTAACCCCTGAACACTTATCTCAATAACACATTCAAAAAAGAATAACTCAAGTATCTGCTTAACATATGTGTATACATGCATAAGCCTATTCTTTTTTTTTTTTTTTTTTTTTTTTTTTTTTGACAGGGGGCCCCCTTA
>NW_008360322.1:6626924-6632973 GCF_000622305.1 Nannospalax galili | reverse complement strand
CAGGGAAGCAAAGGCAGATGGGGAGGGAAGAAGCCCCAAGATTTCCCAGGGAGTGTATTGAGTAGCTGGGTTGTACTGGATGCAAAGGATCAGGGAGAGTAAAGGTAAGCCTCGGAGCCCTAGAAAGAGGCTGTCAGCCCCAGAAAGAGGCTGGCGGGTGTTGGAGGACCAGGGAAGTAGAGGGAGATGAGGGCAGGGCCAGGACCAGAAGCAGTGCTCCTGGAACCCAAGAAAGGGACTGAGTTGCTCTGGTGAGAAGGATCAGGAAGCAGTATTGGTTCTCCAGGTGTCTGAGGCCCTGAGACTAGGAATGGCGCAGGGCCCAAACTAGGAGTATAGAACGGCGAGGGGGGTGATGGAAGGGTGAATGTCGCTTAGGGAGTCCTGACGCGGAGAGCTGCGCTATAGACTTACCCCAAGAGGCCTGAGGATAGTAGTGCAGGCTAGGAGAGTTAGCCGGTGGTGCAGGTCCAGGGAAGCAGAGAGAGGTGAGGGCAGGGCCAGGACCAGAAGTGGTGCTCCTGGAGCCCAAGAAAGGGACTGAGTTGCTCTGCATATGCCTATTCTTAACCAAATAGGGCAAAAATACTCATGTCAATTATAGTCCATGTTTCTGCAACTGGTCATGTGGCCTAAGCTGGTATTTGTAACTACCTCTACTACCCATTCTGTATTTCCTCTACCATCAGCAAGCACCTCTGCAGGTCTTGGCTCTTTCCCTGGAGGAGTGATCCATACTTTCATCCCTGAAGGGTCTGGGTCATTTGTTGTCCTGTCTGGATTGGGTTGTTGAAGTTTCCCATTGACCTTAATCACAGGACATGGTAACACCAAAAGTCGCCCTATGGAATCTCCTGCCTTCCAGGTATAATCTTCATGACCTCCATTGTGGAGAACCAGTCCAATTTCCCCCTGGTAGTCTGGGTCTATCACCCCTCCTAATACTGTTATTCCTTTCTTAGTCTGCTGACTTAAGGGCATCAGAAGCCCCAAGTGTCCAGGGGGATGTCTTAGCTTCCAGCTCAGTGGAATATTTGCTGTCTCTCCTGGCAGAAGCACTCCCTCCTCTGGAACCAAAACATCCAAGCCAGTAGAGTGCAAAGTCGAGGGTACAGGGAGCAAAAATTTTCCTAGTGGGTCACCAGGGGTGATAGTGAGTGGAATCATTCCCAATTCCACCCCTTGATTCCTGGACCTATGAATCCTGGCTATAGGAGAAACTGTACCATATATTGGATGCTGATTCAAAGCATACACTGTCTTCTGGAGGACCCTGCCCCAGCCCTCCAGCTATTGCCACCTAACTGGCACTGAAACTGTGTCTTTAAGAGGCCATTCCATCATTCTATCAAGCCAGCTGCTTCAGGATGGTGGGGAACATGGTAAGACCAATGGATTCCATGACCATGGGCCCACTGCCGCACTTCTTTGGCTGTGAAGTGAGTTCCCTGGTCAGAAGCGATGCTGTGTGGAATACCATGACGGTGGATAAGGCATTCTCTAAGTCCCTGGATAGTAGTTTTGGCAGAAGCATTACATGCAGGAAACGCAAATCCATAACCAGAATAAGTGTCTATTCCTGTAAGGACAAAACGCTGTCCCCTCCAAGATGGAAGTGGCCCAATGTAGTCAACCTGCCACCAGGTTGCAGGCTGGTCACCATGGGTAACAGTGCCATATCAGGGGCTCAGTGTTGGTCTCTGCTGTTGGCAGATCTGGCACTCAGCAACAGCTGTAGCTAGGCCAGCTTTCATGAGTGGGAGTCCATGCTGTCGAGCCCATGCATAACCTCCATCTCTGCCACCATGGCCACTTTGTTCATGGGCCCATTGAGCAATGACAGGGATAGCTGAAGAAAGAGGCTGACAATCCACAGAGCGGCTCATCTGATCTACTTGATTATTGAACTCATCTTCTGCTGAAGCCACTTTTTGATGAACATTTACATGAGACACAAATATGTTCACATCCTTTGCCCATTTGGAGAGGTCTATCCACATACTTCTTCCCCAAAGTCTTTCTCATCAATTTTCCAATCATGCTCCTTCCAAGTCCCTGAGCCAAATCATTGGCTATAGCCCATGAATCAGAATATAATCGCACTTCTGGCCATTTCTCCTTCCTAGCAAAATGCACGAGCATGTGCACTGCCTGAAGTTCTGCCCACTATGAAGACTTTCCTTCCCCAGTGTCCTTCAGGGTTGTTCCAGAAATTGGCTGCAATGCTGTAGCTGACCACTTCTGAGTGGTGCCTTCATTGCATGCAGAACCATGTGTAAACCAAGCCCTAGTCTTCTCTTCTTCACTCAACTGATCATAGGTACCAGAGAGTGGAATATTGCTGTGACAGACCTGACCTTGGTGTTTTGGGGAGGACTGTGGAAGTGTTTGGAACTTTGGGCTGGAAAAGCCATTGCATACTCAGAGTTTGTTGGAGTGGAGCTTGGAACAGTTAGGCTGATAGAGTTGTGGACGATGGAGGCCTGACTTGTGAAGCTTCAAAGGGAGGCAGAGACTATCAGGGCTGTTCCTGTGATATTCTGAATTCAGAATCTGTGGGTTCTGGTTGGCTGGAGCTGAACAATCAGCTGTGAATAAGAAGAGACCAGAACCTGAAGCAATACCTTTGCTTTACCAGGACAATTGATGCTGGTTAGCTGGGGCTGAAAAATCAGCTGTAAGTAACAAGAGACCAGCATCACTGAGGTGAAGTCTTCTGGGAGGTATTTCCTCAGGGTTAGCATGCAAGAGGGAACCCGAGCCTCTATCTCAAGCTGGAAGCAGGACTTGGTAATGTGTAAGAGTCTCCTGCATGGTTCTGGTGTTGAAAGTGTGAAGGGGTCATAGAGGGCAGCCGAAGCTTGGCACTGAGAGGCCAGGAAAGGACATAGGTGAAAATGCAGCTTCGGTTGCAATTAAGACCCCAGGATTGAAGGGGTCATGGAGAGAATCTGAGGCTTTGCACCCAGAGAGGCAAAAGAAGCCATTGATGAAGATGTAGCCTCAGTTTCAGTGGATACCCCAGCTTTTTGGAGATGCCAGGACTGTGGGACGACCACCAAGGACCGCAGTAAGTGTGGAATAGAGCTGTGTGTGCTGTGGATGACAGTGTCAGAGAAGTGGAGTTGCCAGAACCCTTTGGAGCCCAGAGATCGTGATTGAATCCCAGATGTCCAGCCTTGAGCTACTTTGCTGGACTTTGGTTTTGCTTAGGTGTGCCTTATTCTTCCCTTTGAAATAAGACAGTATTTGTTTTGGATTTTACAGAAGCCCACCCAAAGTTAAGAGACTTTTAAAAGAGTCTATGGACTTTTAAGTGTTTGGATTTTTTAAGGACTGTGGTTTTTAAGGTTGTACTGTCTTATGTTGTGATATTAACATCATATCTTGGAGACAGAAATTGGAAAGTTATGGTTTAATAGTGATATTTGTGTGTCAAGTTGACAAGGGGTCAATTGTGCTAGATAGCTTTAATGTCAACTTGACACACCTGGGTTGAGGGAGCCTCAATTGAGGAATTTCCTCTATTGGACTGGCCTGTGGCCATGTCTGAAGGGCATCTTCTTGATGAGTGATGTGGGAGGGCCCAGCCCACTGTGGATGGTGCCACCCCTGGCCAGGTAGACCTGTGTTGCATAAGAAAGCAGGCTGAACAGGGGCCAGGGGAGCAAGCCAGTAAGCAGCATTCCTCCACGGCCTGTTTTCCAGCTCCTGCCTCCAGGTTCCTGCCCTGAGTTCCTACCTTGGGCTCCCTGATGAACTGCAACCTGGGAGATGTAAGCTGAATAAACCCTTTCCCCCCCAAGTTGGTATTGGTCAGAGTATTTTGTCACAGCAATGAAGAACAAAATAGGACACATGACATGTTGAATCTCCAGCAAGTCTATTTTGAGAGGCTTCTTGCAAACTCTCTTTTCAGCCAGAGTAAGCAGTTTTATATCTCCAACAATGGAGATGCAAACTAAGATATAACACGGAGTTAGGTGGTTCCGTTTGTTCTGAAGGACTCAGTGACTTGACTTTCTCAGCCTTAATTTGAAAGGATGAATTATTTTCTGCTTTAGTTTGAATCTCTCTGGTGAGAAAAAGTTACAAAATGAATCAACTCTCAAGATCTCTTGATTCTTCTAAATGTAAGTAGCTACCCACGTTGAAGACTTTGGCATTATGAGCATCAGTGAGCACCAGGCCTCTGCCACCTTTGGCTGATAATACATTATGCCTATCTATAGCCTTTCAACAATTCTCAAAATTACAAAGAGAGTTATATACTTTTCAAGCTGTTGAATTTCCTCTTCTACATTCACTACGTTTAAAATAAGGGCTGTGCAGAGGTACTTTAGAAAGTAGGCTTTAATAGCTTATTAAGGGACTTGTAGAAGTCACATATAATGCAAATGCCTAATCCTTTTGTTATTGGGAAAGGTAGTTTTGAAAAACTGAAAGACTGGAATCATTTTAAAAACAAACTCAACTTAAAATTTCCCCAGAGATGGAAATTAATAACCTAAACTATGAAATTCCAACAAAATTCTTGTTCAGCAATGTCTACAAAGAATGGCAAAAATTTTAAACTGTAATTCCCTAAGCCAATTGCGTATTCCTACCTAACATAAATGTATTCATCAGGACAAGATTATTGTACTTTCAAATTTTTATTTATTATTTAATATTTAATATTTGGTTTTTTGAGACAGGGTCTCTGTAGCCTCAGCTGGCCTGAACTTGCTATGTAGACCAGGCTAGCCTGAATCTCACAGAGATCCACCTACTTTTGCCTCCTGAGTGCTAGGATTAAAGGTGTGTATCACCAGGCCCAGCTAGGATCTTTGTAGATATGATATACCCATGGGTAATAATCCTCCTGAGAATTTCATGTTAAATGATCCCTATTTTATTGGTTTCAATACACAATTACATTTTGTCTAGAGCTGTACGTATATTTTTGCACTACATGATCATTAAATAATAATGAGAGTAAATTGATTGGTTCCTATTAAATTTATGTGAAGCAATATTGTGGTTTATGAAGGGATTTCTAAGATAACTGCACATTTAGCTATATCTATTTTTTGGTTAATTGCTTTACATAGTTTGATGTTTGCTATGTATGTAGTTATTTCCTTTCTTTTATGCTTTTAATAAAACAAATTTCTAAAGCTTGTCACAACCCTAAAAGATAGGAAAAGGAGCAAAAGCAATTATGAAAAGACAGAAATTATTGATTGATTTAAGATATCAGATTAAAAGACCTAAAAGTATATCACCTGACCACATGATAAGTAAGCTCATCTCTGCATACAAAATGAAATAAAGGATGGAGGGAAATTGATTTGCATAATAAAAGCTAAAAGAATCACTTTTGCCTAAAATATTCAGATTATTACTGGTAAGATGTTTTTAATACAATGTTATGCAAATACTTACTCAAAGCCTGTCTTTTATAATGGCTCTGAATTTTCTTCTCACTATGTATTTTGTCCCAATCTCTTTCTGTTGCTGTGACAAAAGCAAGTTGGGGGAAGAAAGGATTTATCAGCTTACACTCCCAGGTCACAGCATATACCACTGAGGGAAGTCAGGGTACTAACTGAAACAGAAACGATGGAGGAACACTTACTGGCTCCCTTACTGGCTGATGCTCAGCTAGCTTTCTTATCCAGCCCAGATTCACGTTGCTAGGAATGGTGCCACCCACAGTGGGATGGGCCCTCCCACGTTAATCATCAGTCAAGACAGTCTCTCACAGGCAGGCCACAGGCCAATACGATCTGAGCAATCTATCAAGACTCCCTCAGATAACTCTAGGCTGTGTCAGGTTGACAGCTGAAGTTAACTAAGACACAACTCCATGGCTTTCTTTGAAAACAGATATTAAACCTGTTTTTGAGGACTCAAACAAGATAGAAAGTAGTTATCTAAAGATATACATGATAGGAAACTCAGTTCGTAAGAGAATATATTGCAATTAGAAGTAAAATTGTTAGCTAGTGAAAAATTTAGCTTGATAAATTGATTTCTAAGGGATTATTAGTTAAGAAACAAACAA
>NW_008360322.1:6623803-6626905 GCF_000622305.1 Nannospalax galili | reverse complement strand
ATATATGAAATTAGGATCTGAGGCCAGTATACTGGAGGCTCTCTTAGCCTAATCACAGACCCCAAAGGTGCTCTGCCTGGGTCAGTATGATATATGGTCTTCCTGCTGATACCTCAATTTCCAGTGCCTAACTTCAACTCCTGCTGGTCTTCTCTTTCTAGAATTGTTGCTCGATCTTGTACTGTTAATACCATGCCTTTTGTTTTTCATGGGCACAAGCCTTCCTCTGAACCCTCCACATTGACCACCTCTCACTGCATGTGGGCTAGTTCTTGAATTCAAGTTGTATTACACATGAGTTGTTAACATGTGTAATATCTTTCAACAATAGGAGCTAAGGACTACTACCTTTACTTTATATACTGACCACCATCTCACAACACTGTTAATATTGACAACAAGACTTGCCAATAGCCACATATTTTCAGTTATCAATGGAAAATTATGCCTAACTTCAATCACCTTTGAGACTGATTGAAAAACATGATATCTTATGCCCTAAACTATTCACAGGAATTTATTAGAATTCATGAGCCAGCATTTGCATGACTTTGAGGTGTGAGATGCTCAGGGCAGAGAATGCTCATTTAATTATGCTTTACAAGTAAAATTGCAACTAATGGGAGTTTAAATAGGTAGTGTAGTGACTGCACACCTCATTTAACTAGCAATACTTATTGATTTCACCATGTGAGAAACCCATGGGTTTGAATCACGCTCTCTTAGAAAGGTCAAAAGAAAATGAAAACCAACCAGGAATCCAGAGAATCACCCAAATAGATATGAGTAAGCAAAAATGGAAAGAAATAATAATTGCTTTTCCCTTTATGGAATATGTAAACTAAAACAAATAGAAGCAGGCAAAGTATTTGTCATGATTTTACAGACTGGAGCAGGTTCTGTCAGCAACTCCAGGTCACATTCTAAACAAGCTGTCAGATTCCCAGAATCTAGAATCCATGGCAATGATGGGTCTTTAGAGATGCTACTGAGCTACACCCCACGCTTAGAACCAAGAGAAACTCTAAAGAACGTAGGGTTTCACATCATGCCCTATAGATGAATTGGGGAGTTGACTCGGTACATACAGGCACTTGAGGCCAAACCTGACAATTTAAATTCTATCCCAGGAATACACATGGTGGACAGAGGGAACCAACTGCCACAATTTGTCCTCCATGTGAACACATATGCACACATACACACAGGCACGCATGCACGCACACACATAAAATAAATAAATAAAAATGTAGTAAGATGCGTGATGTGATGGTGCATATATATTTAATTCCAGCACTCGGGAGACAGAGATGGGTGGACCTCTGTGATTTCAAGGTCTACCTGCTCTACATAGTGAGTTCTGGGTCTGCAAGGATTACAAAGTGAGACCCTGTCTCAAAAAAAAGTAATTAAAACATTTCAATGTAAGAAAATCATATAGAGGGTATGGTAGTATTTTCTCGGTTTTGTGCTTGAAAAATAAGCAATCTTTTAAATAACAACTATGTATATTTTGAAAGTTAATATTTTGTTTTTGGATGTGTTTTACATCAAAATAAAATAAAATTATGACATATACAATTTACAGATAATTCGGTATACTATATAATATACACACACATCTATGGTTAAAACAACATAGATATGTAAACATGGTTACATAAAGGTATGTGTACCTATTTTAATCAATCCTCTGCTACATTTCACCATTGCATTGTCTTTTGTTTGTTTTTGGTTTTTGAGATAGAGTCTCCTTGTAGCCTCAGGTGACCTGGAACTCACTATGTAGACCAGGCTGACCTCCATCTCACACAGATCCACCTGCCTCTGCCACCTGAGTGATGGGATTAAAGGTGCCACTAGGGTTTTGTTGCTATTGCACCATCTTTAATAGCAATGTCTAAATCCACATCTGTGGTATTATTAACAAGTCTTATCACCCTTCTGTGAGATGAGCAGTGGGGCCTCTGGGACAAGCTTGCTATTTATATAAGGTATCACTCTTTTCTAATCATTTGAGACACTACACTCCTCCAGTTCCATGTATATGATGTCTTACTATGATCGTCATTTGCAAACAAGATGGAAAAGTATAAGCGGAGCCATCCTGGGCATTGTTTGTACACTCTTCTCTACATTCTATACTCCTGCTTCCTTTGTCACCCACACTCAGACTCATTCCCACATAGCAGAGAACTGGGTTAGATGAACTATTCTAAGGATAGCATCCTAAAACGGAAAGGAGCAGATGCAACAGCATTTCTAGAGTGACAGCATTCCACATGAACACTTTCTCGTTCAACCAGTATCTGTGTAGGCAGTATCACATATGTATTTATAAGTTGCATGAATGAGTGAGTTATTCCAAACTGCTTGTTCTTTTAGTATTTCCCTTCCTCCCTCAGAAGAAAGGCATGCTTAGGCCTCAGTGTTGACCAGCTGGCGCACACAATGGGGTGGGATACCATTTGAACAGAGAATGGAAGAGATGATTACAGGCTCACCCTATTCTCAAAGATCCAGACTTCCATCTGTTGAGAGTGACCAGAGTTCTTAATAGAACTGAAATCATTCAGTTCTTTAGAGACCTCCCTTATCAGTGCCAGTCTCTCACTATTATGCAGTGTATGTCATGGCCTGAAGCCCCATGCTGGTAAAGTGCTTAAGGTCACAATAGAAAGTACATGACAAATTGTACAAGTAAGGACATTTCTGATTCTTTAGGAAATGGAAAGAAAAGGGGCATGCTGTGGTGAGAGTTTTGCTTAGTGATAAATCAAAGCAGAGCCAGGAATAAGACCCAGACTTCTAGTTCTCACCTATGACAATGCCAAGAAGACATCAAAAGAAAAGTTTTATTGCTTATGACAGCCGCCAAGTAAAATACGACACAGCAAACATCTGCAGTTCAAACTCTTACTGTTGCCAACACCCTTCCCACAATTGTTTTAAGCAATATCATTTGGTATTAATCAACTCCTTAAAAAGCCACCCATCTTTTCTGTAGAGGTGATTGTCTATTGTGCTCTAAAAACAAGTCCTTGCACACTGTCCTGGCTGGGGGTTGGGGGGGAGGAGGAGGAGGAGGAGGAGGAGGAGGAG
>NW_008360322.1:6613310-6623622 GCF_000622305.1 Nannospalax galili | reverse complement strand
GAGTCATCTTCATCAGTCTTAATTGCAAAAGTTGTCATTAAAGAGTTAGCAGTGAACTCAGGGCTGTGCCAGCTCACTCAAAGAGCATCTTTGTGTGGGCTGATGGTCTCAGAAGGAGTGTTATGGGCAGAAAAAAATACTAGTTGGAATATATATCTACAGGAAGCTTACTTAGAATTCAAAGTAAAAGGCAGCCAAGATTTAATCTACCTCAATAACAAAGGCAAGATATTTGGTGGAAGTTTTCTTCCCACCTCTCAAATTTAGGAAAGTGCTATGAAAGCTGGAAAATTAGTCTTTGAGGGGTGCTGCTTCCTCATTCTTCTGACACAGCATCTTTTGGAAATTGAGTTAGGTGGAGAATAATTCCCTACATGAAGTACAATACCTTAATGTAAATGAAGCACTTTGGAAAGACAAAGGAATACTTCCCTGAATCAACCTGAGATGCAGGGTACTTACAGCTGTGCTCCTCCATTTGGACCCTATGACAGTTCCTTCTGTGAATAGTTCTGGTGAACTCCTAATCAGGACTTCCCTAGGACTATTACAGTCACTCATCTATCAATCAGTGCCCCTCAGTCACATGGAATTATGTGTAGAGGATACAGTACACAGAACACAGTGAGAAGCATAGAATCTAGATTCAGGCGGCCTGCATTTGGATTGCTGGTCTGTATCCGGAAGTTCTGTGTGAGTACATTTGTGTGTGCAAAGAACCGAGAACTCTGACCTTGTGCCTGTTCCCACTCTGTCCCTAGTTTCTGCAGAAGTTTCTGTTTAAACCCTCAACATGTACCTCACACAATTCCATTCACATTTACTAATAACTTCCAGTTTTATAGCTATAGAAATTAAGATGACTGCAAACCTCTGGAGTCACTCAGCCTGGGTTCAAATTTAGCTACTTACTATATATTTCTAGGTCTCAGTTATTTTACAGTACAGTAGGGACAACGATGTACTAATCAGTACTGTTTACTGACAAATGAAATATTAGTTGGTGTGTGTTCCCCCTGCCCCTGAGGAGTCAAGTAAGATCAGCTCATTAATAACCTATTTCACGCCCTCATATACAAAATATTTACAAGAGAAACAGAAAGAAGAAAGAATTCCTTCTTCTAGTTCTTGAAATACTGTTCCTCACTATGAGTTGTTACAGTTGCATAACAGAAAATGATTGCAGCTCTGGCCATGCAAAGGATTTGTCTTTTGTGTTCTGGAATGTGCTGCAGAGCTGCAGAGCTGTTGGTAATCCAAGTGGAATTATAAAGCTCATCCTACAGCAAGTGAACAAAAATGCCAGGTCACATTTCTGTCCTCTCAGATTTTGGTTGGTTGGTTGGAATTTAATTCTCATCTCCCATAGACCTCTTCTGACCCTTCTTTCTCCCATGCAGATTTCAGTCCTACAGTCTGCAGCTGATGGCCAGCTTCTGTTTCCCACCTTGACTTTGGAATACCAAATTCAGCATAGTAATTTGGCTCCCCTCACAAAGACTCCTAAACTTACATCTCAACATACAAGTTTTTATTTTTTCCATTCAACATCAGTAGCCTTTCTTCTCCAAATCAAAATTGTCATTATAAGAATTTTCAGATAATTTTTAATATAATGTGTCCTTCATATTAAACAGTGACTTTATGGTAACTGTACAGAAAAAGGTAGCTGTAGCTATAGCAAGCTGGGTAAACTTTCCTGCCCAGAAAGACTTCTGGATTAGTAAATCACAGGCACCTAACTACAATCCAGAGTTTACTAAGCTATGTGTCCATGTGAGTGAACTGTGTCCCTGTGTGACAATAATTCTACTGGTGCTGGATCTTTTGTTTCTTTGCAGAGGGCAATGACTTAAGAAACAAAATGGTCTACATTTTTGCAGTATACATATCCTAAATTTAGGTAGACTCTACCTTCTAAAAATGCAATAAAAAGCACACCTGAAATTTAAGCTGACTTTTCAGAGCACACACACTGATGGATACCGTTCATTTCTTAAGCAGCTTCATGGCTCCATGCAGTAGGCTTGCAAACAATCCCCTTGCCTTAATCAAGTTATTGCTGGTGTGGATGTGTTCACCAATTGAATCTAAAATGGAGTTGGCAAAAATGGTGCACAAATGCATTTACTCAAAAAAATTAGATGTGACTTGGCTCTCTCTGGTTTAATCCTTCAGCAAACACCCAGATGCATTTATGCTACCCTGTCATAGGAAGGAACTAGTAATTGTTTCTGTGCACTGATGTGCTCTTATAATTAAAGCTTTAGGAGTGTGGGGGAAAAGCTGCTTGGTGTATTTAATTAAAGTTAGTAGGAAATTTAAAACCAAGCAAGCATTGTCAGTAGTACTTAGTATTTAATACAAAGAAACCCAGGTGCTTAGAAATTTATGCCAGAAAGAAAGGAGAATGTTCCTATGTTCAGAAAGGAACATTATACAGTTAGTTATCAAATTCCTCAAAAACAACTGCCAAATACTGGGTGCTAACTGGGTAGAAAACATTCTCACAGATAATAGACTTACCAACCAAGCTAGGATAATTCATGTATTTAGTCCTGAGATTTAATTCCTCATCTTGAAAGTAAGGAGAAAAATTGGAGTAATACAGAAAATGATTTTGAGTATGTGAGATGAGACTGGAGAATGAAAAAGAAATGTAGTTAAGAAAAAAGTGATACTTTTCAAACTCAAAGGCTAGAACATGTCAGTAGCTGCAAAGTCTAAGAGGAATTTAGACAGGGACACCCAGGCAGGAACAGAGTCACCATGGAGCACATTACTTCTCAGCACATAGCAAGGTTACAAGGACAGGAGGCAAATGTACAACCTCCCAGGGACAAATCTGGGATAGGTTAAGCAAATGATGGTAATATAATTATAGTAGCAGATTATAACTCAAAGAAAAAAAGTTAGAAGTGTGTGAGCCCATAGTAATATAAAGAGTTTTTAAAATAAGTAAACGGGAGAGAAGGGAGCTGGGAAAGCATCCCTGAGACTTGACATTAGTGAGCCTCCAGTATAAGAAGCAAATGGCATTCGCAGCCAATCTAAGTGCAGCTCTTCACAGGGCTCAATAATCACAAAGAAGAAACAGGTATTCCATATGTCTGTGACTCCCCTAAGATCCATGTTCTTCTTAGACCCTCAGAATGTTGCTGTTACAGTTTGGATTTCCTTTCTCACTCTAAGACTTCTGGAAGTTTAGGGGTAAATGCCTCCTTCAATAGGAGGGACTTAATAGCATGTGGTTAGTTCATTTGTGAAGGTTGCTCTTGGATGGGGCCCTGAGTTTATGCTATAAAAGAACAAGACTAGCCCTTCCGTACTCCCTTCCTTTCTCATTATGTGATTGCTCCCCCTTGTATACTGTCCTAACATGAGGCCATCCTCCATGAGACCTTCACTAGAGCCAAGCCAATGATGGCACCATGCTTTTGAGTCCATAAAATCATAAGCCTTAACTTATTATTATTTTTTAGCAGTGTTGGAACTCAGGTCCTAACACATGCTAGGCAAGAGTGCTAACATGAAACTACATCCCTAGAGTAAAATGCATCTTTTCTTTACACAGCACCTGGCCTCAAGTACTTCATTACAGTAACAAAAAAAATGTAACCTGTGTCAGGTGTGGTCTTGCATGCCTTTAACCCCAGCACTGGAAAGGCAGAGACAAGCAGATCTCTGTGAGATCAAGGCCAGCCTGGTCTATATAGTGAGTTCCAGGCCTGCAGAGGCTACAGGGAGACCCTATCTCAAAAAGAAGATCACCAACAACAAAAAAAAGTAATACATAAGAATACAGTCACTGCAGATGTAATTAATTAAATTAAATGTGGTCACATTGGAATGGTGTGGGCTCTTGACCCAGTATCACCGACACACATCCATATAGGAAAGAAAGAGACAAAAACATAGACATACAGGAGAATCCTACATGTCCATGCAGGCAGAGATTAATGATTTACTGCTGAAATACAGGAAATTTTCAGGTTACCAGAGTCTGTTAGAGGCAAAGCGAGCCCTCCCTCAGAGGCTGCAGAGGAAGCCGGCCCTGAGCAAAGCTTGACTCAGTCTCCCTGTCTAAAGGATGGTGCGAGAACCAAGTTCTTTTATCTTAAGCCCTGCAGTCTGTAGAATATTATTATAACAGCCTTAGAAAACTAACACAATGACTTAACTTAAAAAAAAAAAAAAAAACATGGCAAGCCAGGCATGGTGATGGTGCAAGCCTTTAATTCCAGCACTTGCAATGCAAAGGCAGGCAGATCTCTGTGAGTTCCAGGCCAATCTAGTCTACATAGTGAGTTCCAGGTCAGTCAAGCTACGTGATGGGTCCTTGTCTCAAAAAGCTTGTGCCAAAATAAAACATAGCGAAAACCTTGTCAGATATCACCTTAGCCAAACAAGCAAAATTAGCATCATAAGTAAATGTCATAACCTTCTGACATGGCCAGCTAGGAAGGCTACAACCTCAGTTTCATAATGCTCATGACAGAAATGCATATTACCATTCTAATAACTAGAAAATATTGGATAAATTCACATTGATGAAGATTCCATTAAGGAATTGACTAGTACCTTAAAAAAAATAGACATGATTGGGGGTTGGAGAAATAGCTCAGTGGTTAAGAGGACTGACTGCTCTCTCAAAGGACTTGGGATAGGTTCCTAGCACCCACATGGAGTCTAACAACTGTTCACAACTCCAAAGCCCTCTTATGGCCTCAATGGGCATTACATGACATGGGTACACAGACATATATGCAGGCAAAAATCTTAATAAATAAATAAATAATAACAAATAAATAAAATGGCCATGGTGATAAAGGACAAAGAAAGACTGATGCAAATGACTGAAATTAGAGAAAACTAAGGTAAAATGACAATATTACAGCTAGGTAAATGTGGAAATAAGATTAAACTCTAAATCAGAAATAAAGATATTCCTATAAAAACTGTCAAAATTAAGCCAGGTGTGGTGGCACCTTTAATCTCAGCACTCAGGAGGCAGAGACAGGCTGATTTCTGTGAATTCAAGGCCAGCCTGGTCTACATAGTGAGTCCCAGGACAGGTGGGGCTACAGAGAGACCCTGTCTCAAAAAGACCAAAAAAAAAAAAAAAAAACTGTCAAAATTCTAATAACATTTGTCCAAATGTTAACTTAGTTTCTGGTTTACATATCACTGCACAGTGCTTACACAGATGTTATCATTATAGGAGACTGGATGAAAAGTATTCAGGAACTCAGTATACTAGGGTATTTTTCCTTTTTTCTTTTTTGAAACAGGATCTTATATAGGTCAAGCTGACTTCAAACTTAGCATAACCACCACTGGCCTTGAACTCTTGAAATTCCTGCTTCTACCTCCTGCAGTATACTATTTTTGCAACTTGTTTAAAGTCTCAAAGTATTTGTTAAGTGGTTTTAAAGAGCATTACAAATAGATTCTAAGGGGAAAATGGTATGAATAAGTTAAGAAAGAAAAGAGAAGATATCGTTGTTATATAAGAGGCAAGCTTGTATAAGGCAAGACTGAAGGAGCAGAAAAAGACACACATCAAGACTTACAAGTAGAAGGACCGTGGGCACAACATGTCATCCTGCTGGACCAGTGCTGCTCTTGAAGGGCACACAGGAAACTCCCATGGTTGCAGACTTAAATCTGTGTAGGGCTGTGAGCAAGAAGTTATGTTTGGGGAAAATAGTGATATTAGAAATTGTGTCAGAAGAGCAGTAATGGTAAAATTACCGGTGTTTGCAAAACAAACATGAGAGATTCACAGAGACAAAGAATTATGTGGGTGAAACCAAAGGAAAGATTCAAGGCTAGGACAGTCAGACCAGAGGTTGAATACCGACCTAAATTCTTAGAGAATTAGAAGAATAAGAAAACACTATAGAACTCTTCTCTCTGACTTTCTGTCTCTGTCCTTTTCTGCGTGTATCAGTTAGAAATACTTTGCTAAGCAGATTAAGAACACAAACCAAAGGAACAGTTTTTAAAGATATACTCTTCTCTGAGTCTGGTATGCACGAGTGCAGAGGCAGTAATGTTACAGCAAGGACGTGTCGGTGCCAGGTCCCTCCACCTGGTCCTTTGCTCATGCACCATGAAGGGTCCTAGCTGAGGCTATTTTGATCCTCTGATCTATTCCTGATCTTTCTTAACATGTCTCAAATTCCAGGAACATGGGGGCTCTGCTGTTTGACATCCTGTGATTGGGAATCAAAGCTGCCATAAGTGGGAACAATTATCTTGTGCCTCAACTAAATTGTGCCCCATGAAGCAATGAAGATGTTCCAGGTGCCCTCAGGTTCCCACAGAGCCTGAGTTGAGGTAATGATCCACCACACCAGTGTCTGAGCAATAATTCTGGTGAACATACACTCTTGACCCTGCCCTAAGTTTTCTCTATATAATTCTAGAGCTATATTTTCAGAGTCCCTCTTTTCCCCAGTGTGGCCATCTGGGATCAGTTCCTTCCCTATTTTACCACCACCAACTGGTCTCTCAGACTACATTCTCCAGGTAGGACATGGCCATATCTGGTCTGTTGAATCCGTCAAACAGACAACTGGCCTCCTACTCCACTAACGAAATTTTGTTGCTAACTTATTAAAAGCAAAGCTTTCATTTCTACTTAAGGGTGTGTAGGCTAAGATTTAAATCCGTTGAAATCTCAACATTTTATTTTCCTGCACCTTTCATACATCTTTGAAGAACTCATATCATGGTCAAATAAAACCCTTGTGAAACAATTTAAACACGATTTTCTTTTGTTCGTGTTTCTAAGGCATCTCCTTGTCACAACTTAATTAAACACATCTCAGCATACAAATATGAATAGGCATTTGTGGAGTTGGGGTGAAGGAGTAAGTCAGGACCTGAGACTTCATGGGATTGGATGGCCTGCTCTTTCTAAATGAACAGGTGAGAGTATTCTCAAATATACATAATAACTGAGATCCCAGGAAGATTTTCTAGAAATGAAAGAAGGGAAGAAAAAAAAGAAGAAAAATGAAAAACTAAAGAAAACTTAGAATAAAAGAGACAAAGGGCATCTTTCCAAGATCCACATTAAACTAGAAAAGAATCATCTCATTGTGTGGGGAGAGCAACCAGATTTACAAAACAGTTGATGTGCCTTTTTCTCCCATTTCCTAATTTAGTAAAATTCTGCCTCTCATAAAAATTAGCTGTTGCCCACAACCAGCTCTTTTAAGCACCCAGACTCCCCTGAGCCTTTCCACTTCTTAAGCTTCCTTGGAAGAGACCATAAGTCATTCCAGCTGGGCCCAGCCCTGCTTGCCTGTGGCTCCATTCCCTAGCAGGCCTCTTACATGGAGTTGCACTGATGTGTGTGTGAGTCCCTGAAGATTAACCCTCTCCCTGTTCTTGCAATCCCAGAGCTTCATAAGCACAGGCAAGTGCCATACACTAACACAGCATGCCTGAGAGCAATTCCACGGTAGGCTCAAAGCCTGTAGTTTGTCTCATTTTCCCAGTGATCCCTTTAGGAGAAAAGTCTGGGGCTTGTTCAAGAATATACTTACTGCCCTTTCAGAACTCTGACAGTCCTTTCCTCACTGTTCCCTCAGGTATGTGTGTTTAGAGTTCTTGGTAGTAATGAAGGCTCAAGAGAAAGCATAAGTTATTCTTGGCTTTTGCTGTTGGGGGGCAACAGAACTGCTGACAAGGGGGCTTTGTAATTGGGTGTCCCTAGAAACTACCTAAGTGCCTGGTTTTATGAAATGCATGCTTTTCCTACATGAGTGTGAATCAAAAGATGTTCTGCCTGAAAAAAAAAAAAAAAAAAACAACATTAGCTTTTTAAAAAGTCATTGGTCTCTAGATTGTTTTGAAGCAACCATTATACCCTGTACATCTCCTAACAAACAATCTCTAAAGCATTCAAGAAAACATATGACTGCTGTATTTTCAGCAGTTAAAAAAGTACTGGATCCATTTGTAATCAATGATTATTTTATTGCCTAAGTCCATTATGTGATTTATATACTTTTAGAAAATTAATATTACCATACCTATTTCCCAAGAATGTTTTCATTGTAAAAGAAGTCTGATTCAAACTGACTTAATTCATAGCTAGGAAAAGCTGTATACACAGGAATAGCTTGGAAATAGCAACATATGCTACTGTAAATGAAAACTTATATTTTTGCTGCTACTAAACACCACTGTGTAGTATCAAATGATGTTATCTATAATCCTATTCCTCAGTTTCCAGATTTATAAGATAATATAAATGGTAGACAGACAGACACACACACACACACACACAGAGACAGGGAGAGAGACAGAAAGAGACAGGGAGAGAGACAGAGAGAGAGAACATCTCTACTATCATTATTAGCAACAGCAATAATTGCCCACATTTAAGCCACAAGCCAATCTTTGTGGCTAAGGGTAGAATGATATTCTTGTGTACTTTTAGTATGTGTAACTTTTAAGCCAGCATCCAGTACTTTACAGTGGGACAGAGGCCCATCTGCCTAACACAGGGTGGAGCAACTTCTCCAAGGGAAATTCAGAATGGATGGGGATGTGGAAAGTAGGACCTCTTCCAGCACAAACATTTCAAGCCTCTGGTGATCATAGCACATCAAAAAGTCTGCATTTGTTCCCCAGTATTCTACCTACAATTAAATACAAATCACTACATTTTTGAAAATTTCCAGTGAGAGGTTTGCATGAACCATCCTGGTAAAATATCCAATTTTACAACCAGAAGATACAAGAACACATCTGTAAATAAATAAATGAATATCCACAGGGAGTTAATTGCCATTAACCAGGAACTCTTCCATATAATTTGAGTTTATATGCTTCTGAGTTTTTATAAAATTACAGAGCCCCAGCTTTCTAAATTTAGCTAAGGGTCTAACATAAAAAGCTGTACAGTTGAGGCCTCTCTCCTACACACAGGCCTCTCTCTGGGGTAAGTCCATCAGGCCCTCTGCACCTTGACTCTGCCAGCCACATTCACCCTCCAATCTCCCCCGCTGTTCTCTCCTCCTAGTTTGGGTCCCTGTCCCATTCCTTGTCTTGAGGCCCCAGATATCTGCTTCCTGATCCTTTTCATCTAGACCAAGTAGTGCCTTCTCTGGGCCCCAGGGGCACTGCTTCTGGGCCTGTACCACCCTCACCTCCCTCGGCTTCCCTGGGCCTGCAGGACCTTCTGCAGGCCTCTCTCCTACCCGCAGGCCTCTCTCCCTCGTAAGACCATTGGGCACTTGAGCCTTGACACTCACCCCCGCCAGCCCCCCACCCCGCTGTTCTCTCCTCTGATTTGGGTCCTGCCATATTCCTTGTCTTGGGGCCCCACACCTGGGGAACCAATACTACTTCCTGATCCTTTTCATCTAGACCAACATAGTGCCCTCTCTGGGCCCCAAAAGCAATGCTTATGGGCCCACCCCGCCCTCATCTCCCTCTGCTTCCCTGGGCCTGCACAACCCACCAGCCTTTTTCTGGGGCACTGGGGCTGACCTTTCCTCTTTCTGATCCTTTGCATCCAGACTTGAGGCCCCAGATATCTGCTTCCTGATCCTTTTCATCTAGACCAAGTAGTGCCTTCTCTGGGCCCCAGGGGCACTGCTTCTGGGCCTGTACCGCCCTCACCTCCCTCGGCTTCCCTGGGCCTGCAGGACCTTCTGCAGGCCTCTCTCCTACCCGCAGGCCTCTCTCCCTCGTAAGACCATTGGGCACTTGAGCCTTGACACTCACCCCCGCCAGCCCCCCACCCCGCTGTTCTCTCCTCTGATTTGGGTCCTGCCATATTCCTTATCTTGGGGCCCCACACCTGGGGAACCAATACTACTTCCTGATCCTTTTCATCTAGACCAACATAGTGCCCTCTCTGGGCCCCAAAAGCAATGCTTATGGGCCCGCCCCGCCCTCATCGCCTTCTGCTTCCCTGGGCCTGCACGACCCACCAGCCTCTTTCTGGGGCACTGGGGCTGACCTTTCCTCTTTCTGATCCTTTGCATCCAGATGAACTCAGCTCCTCAGTGCTGTTCCCCAGGAGTCCTTGGGGCCTCTTCCTGCTCCATTTGCCTTTGCATCTCTCTGTGGCACTGCCACCAGCTGCCCTAGACCAGCATCTTTCATGGGTCAGGCTCCCAGGCCAGTCCAACACCCAAATTGTTGGGGCCAAAATCATTCCTGGAGGGCTCCTGACCTTAGGAGAAAGCAGGAAAACATCTGACCCTCATTTGACCTGGGTCTCTGTGGGAACTCCTGAAGACAAAAGCAATCCAGCCACTCCAATATAAAATCAAAAGAGAAA
>NW_008360322.1:6608184-6611127 GCF_000622305.1 Nannospalax galili | reverse complement strand
AGGCAACAACAAATGAAACCCAAACCCAGCAGACAAGAAGAAATAACAAAAATCAGAGCAGAAATTAATGAAATAGAAACACAGAACACAATTCAAAGAATCAATGAATCCAAGAGCTGGTTCTTTGAAAAGATAAACAAGATTGAAAGACCGCTAGCCCATTTAACCAAAAGAAAGAAAGAGCACCTACAAATCAACAAAATCAGAGATGAAAGGGGAAACATCACAACAGACACCAGAAAGATACAGAATATTATAAGGGAATACTTTAAAAACCTATATGTTACTAAATTTGAAAACCTAAAAGAAATGGATGGATATCTAAAGGGATGGGAACCACCCAAACTAAACCAAGAAGAGATTACCAGCTTAAACAGACCCATAACACAAAAAGAAATTTAAACTGTAATACAAAACCTACCAACTAAAAAAAGCCCAACACCTGATGGATGCTATCAGAATTCTATCAGACATTTAAAGAAGATCTATATCCAATACTACCTAATTTATTCAAAAAAATAGAAATGGAGGTAGAACTTCCAAATTCCTTCTATGAAGCCAGCATCACTTTAATACCAAAGCCAGCTAAAGATTCAACCAAAAAAGAAAACTATAGACCCATCTCCTTAATGAACATAGGCGCAAAAATTCTCAACAAGATAATTGCAAACCGCATATAGACACTCGTCAAAAAGATCATCCATCATGATCAAGTCAGCTTTATCCCAGAGATGCAGGGATGGTTCAATATAAGTAAGTCAATAAACCTCATAAATCATATAAATGGACTCAAAGACAAGAACCATATGTTCCTCTCAATAGATGCAGGGAAGGCATTTGACAAAATTCAACATACATTTATGTTCAAAGTCCCAGAGGGAATTGAACTTGAGGGAACATACCTCAACCTAGTTAAAACCATATATAACAAACCCACAGCCAATATCATTCTACATGGAGAAAAACTGGAAGCATTCCCATTGAAATCAGGAACAAGACAAAGCTCTCCACTACCCCCTTTCTCTTTAACATAGTACTTGAAACTCTTCCAAGAGAAAGAAGACAAGAGCAGGAAATTAAAGGAGTAATAATTGAAAAAGAACAGATCAAATTATCACCTTTTACAGATGATATGATATTATATCAAAGGGACACCAAAAATTCCATGCAAAAACTCCTAGAAATTATTAACACGTTCAGTAAAGTGATAGGTTACAAAATTAGCCTACAAATATCTATATCCTTTCTATACACCAGTAACAAGCAACCATAGAAAGAGCACATGGAAACACTCCCGCTCACGATAGCTGCAAAAAAATAAAATATCTCGGAATAAACCTAACAAAAGACATTAAAGAGTTCTACAATGAAAATTTTAAATCTTTAAAGAAAGAAATTGAGGAAGACATCAGAATACAGAAGGACCTCCCATGCTCATGGATTGGAAGAATTAATTCTATGAAAATAACCATCCTACCAAAAGTCATATATAGATTCAATGCAATGCCAATCAAAATCCCCATGACATTTTTTCACAGAATTGGAAAAAACTATCCTAAGATTCATATGGAAGCACAAAAGACCTCAGATACCCAAAACAACCCTGAGCACTAAGAGCAATGCCGGGGGGATTACTATACCAGATTTCAAGCTGTATTTCAGAGCTATGATCATAAAAACAACATGGTATTGGCACAAAAAATGGACCCATAGACCAATGGAACAAAATTGAAGACCCAAATATGAGGAAATGTAATTCTCAGCCACGTGATATTTGACAAAGGGGCCAAGAACATTAACTGGAGGAAAAACAGCATGTTCAGCAAATGGTGCTGGCAAAACTGGATCTCCACTTGTAGAAGAATGAAACTAAATCCCTATCTTTAAAGACCCAAATATGAATAATTGAAATTTTAGCCACCTGATATTTGACAAAGGGGCCAAGAACATTAACTGGAGGAAAGACAGCATGTTCAGCAAATGGTGCTGGCAAAACTGGATCTCCACTTGTAGAAGAATGAAACTAACCCCCTATCTTTCACCCTGCACAAAAGTCAATTCCAAATGGATCAAAGACCTCAATGTAAAGCCTGAAACTCTGAAAGTATTAGAAGAAAACATTGGGAAAAACCTACAAGATATAGGTGTAGGAAAGGATTTTCTAAACCAGACATCAACAGCTCAGGAAGCAACGTCAAGAATCAACAAATGGGACCTCATTTAACTAAAAAGCTTCTGTACATCAAAGGAGGCAACCAGGGAAGCAAACAGAAAACCCATAGAATGGGAGAAAATCTTCACCAGCGACACTTCCAACAGAGGTTTAATATCCAGAATTTATAACGAACTCAAAAACCAGAGAACCAAGACAAGAAGCAACCCAATTGAAAAATGGGCTAAGGAGCTCAACAGAGAGTTCTCAAAAGAAGAAGTAAAGATGGCTATGAAACATCTTAAAAGATGTTCAACATCACTAATAATTATGGAAATTCAAATTAAAACCACTTTAAGATTTCACCTTACCCCAGTCAGACTGGCTAAGATCAAGAAAACAAATGATACCAAATGTTGGAAAGGATGTGGGGAAAGGGGAACACTCATCCACTGCTGGTGGGGCTGCAAACTGGTTCAACCCCTATGGAAAGCAGTGTGGAGAACTCTTAGAAAACTACAAATGAACCTACCATTTGACCCAGGTATACCAGTCCTTGAATATACCCAAAGAACCCATCCTATTGCAGAGACACATGTACATCCATGTTTGTTGCTGCTCTTTTCACAATATCTAACAGACAGAAGCAACCTAAGTGTCTCTCGATTGATGAGTGGATAATGAAAATGTGGTTCATATATACAATGGAGTTTTACTCAGCAGTAAAGAAAGATGAAATCATGAAATTTGCAGGTAAATGGATGGAACTAGAAACTGTTATACTAAGTGAG
>NW_008360322.1:6603718-6606863 GCF_000622305.1 Nannospalax galili | reverse complement strand
GGGGGGGGGGGGGCGACAACACACAGACATTAGCAGGGATATCAGAGTATAAGGGCTCTAGTGGGTGGAGGGAGGCTCTGGGAGGGTGCTATCTGGGAAGCAGGTGTAAAAATATATAAAAAGAAATTACATGTAGTCATCCATATACATATCTTTGTAGACATATGTATGTGGACATGTATTTAATATATACATAATTATATACCGTAAAAAGAATTATATATATAAAAAAACTGTTCAGTTAAGACAAATTGAAATGCTATATTAGAAAGATGTACAGCTATTCTGGACCATAGTGTGAGATCTGTAGACCCATTTTGTCCAGAATATTCGTTAGTGCAAATAGTGAACAATATTTTTAAGACACATGTTCTGTAATTGTGATGTGCAGCATGTAGTAAGCTGGGTGATGGCCCAGAAAGACCATATCCTAATCATTGGAAACTAAATGTTACTTTATGAGGAAAAGATGTATATGCAAACAAGATTGAATTAAAGACTGTGAATAAGCAAGATTAATCTGGATTATTTAGATGTGCCACAAATTTAATTTCAATTGATCTTTTAAGACTAAGCAAGGGGGAGATTTTAACTAAAGTGGAAATGGGTCACTTAAACAAGAGCATAGACCTTTGAGTGGTATAGAGGACAAGTGAAAGCCATTAGAAGCTAGAAAAGCATGAATCAACTCTGCCCTGTAGCCCCCAAAAGAGCATCATTCACAGTTTCAGTCCCATGACACTAGCTTGGCATTTAGTGGCTCTATTATAGAATAATTTTCTTTTCAGAAGCCAAGTCTGTGGTCATTTGTTACAGTGGTTGCAGGAAACAAAAAAGAAATAAGCAAAATCTATTCAAGAAAATCTACATCTCAAACAAGAAGAGTCTGAGGAACTTGAACTGCTTCCTTCCTCCTTATCTTTCTATAAATCAGTTTCATAAGAGTTCTACTCCAAGGAATTGTGGCCAAGAGATAGGGAACCCTCTACTCTAGGCCCCATTTAAGGGGATTGCACAAGGAAGGGAAAGTTGCCAGTGTTTGTTATCCCTGCCAATTTTCAGTTGTAAAGTCTACCTTTAGGTTTCCTAGTTCGTTTGTGAGCATCTACTCACAAGTACAGCAGGATAAGATCATCGAATCTTTAATCATCCTCACCTCTGGTCATGGTAGTGTGGAAGTTCTTTCACCAGAAAAGCACACAGAAATCCTCAGAGGTATTGTGCAGAGTGAAAGGCAGTCTACAGAGATGACTTTTACAAGATGGATATAATCTGGACTAAAGACTTTTGTCTAACCTTGCAACCGAAAAGTTACTGTTTATAAATGTAAACAAGCTCACTGAGCTATGTCCCCCTCTTGTGACCAGAGCATATGACCTTAATCCCTCAGGACCCCTCCTTGCCCTCCACCCAAGATGAATGTATGTATGCATGCTTCACATATCAAAGCACTGAAAGCAGTGTGCTTTTCTCATTGCAAACAATAGAAACCAAGTGTGTGTGGTATTCTAGGCCTAAGAATCAAAGGGCAAGATTCTTTGATAAGATAAGGGTAGGTCCTGAATCTTACTTCCCCATTTCATGCTAGAAATACTATTTCAATAGAAGATTGAAAAACAAATGAACAAAGACCTGGCTCAAGAGCACAGTTCTGAAAAGCATCTGAAGGAATAGGTGCTTGGCAGAACAGGTCTGCTCTCGGCCTTATGAATGCTAATAGGCGGGCTGTCTCTTTTAAAGTATCAGTGTAATATAGTTTAGAAATGCTATAGGAGTCTATAATGATAGAAAGCTCAGAAGGTTTCCCAAAGAAAATGATTTTATTTGAAACAGAATGTAGTAAACTTTATGCCTAAATTCTCTCTCATAGGCAATGGAGATTTTGGTGATAAGAAATATAGTTCTAAGAAATAACATAAAATCGTGAACTTGTGGCTTACTTAATCTATTACCTATTCTCTTATGGAGACAGAGGAAGAAATAGGTAAGAAAAGCCCTCCCAAGACCAGAATAAACCTCAAAGATGGGCATCAAATAATTCTCCTCCACACATTTACTTGGATCACACAGAGAAGAATTTTTGCCCCAGAAATTACAGAAGACAGTCAGTGATTAGTGGAGTTAAGCAGCTAAGTGTGATACAGAACAAAGCAGATGTATTCATAGAAGAAATTTAGAGAAGAAATAAGGGGACCCTGCTAACACCAGGTATGGTTTTGTACCTGTCCCAATGTTGTGCCCTCTGAGGAGTAAGCTCAGAGGCTTCACATGGTGAGAAAAATAGACTTCCCTAAAACAGCCTAACCAAGCTATTGACAGCACAAATAAGCAACATTAGGGGAAATCCCTAAAAAGATGTCACTAAAATAGTTTTCAACAAAACAGTATGAAAAAACCACCACACAACCAAACCAACATACAGAGGAAGATAACACCCTTTTATTAAAAAAGAAAGAAGCTGAATGTGAGAGAGTTCATAATCAAAAACAGTGGAAAAAGACTTCAAAGCAGCTATAATAAATACAAGAAACTATGGGAACTATGGTTAAAGAAATAAAGGAAAATAAGGCAATATACCATCAATGAAGTTATAGACATTATACAGAAAAAGTTAAATGGAAATTCCTGCATTGAAAACTACAAATCTAAATTTAAAAATTAACTAAAAGGAATCAATAGCAAACATGAAATGGCAGAAAAATCAGCTGACTAGAATGCACACTTGGAGATTATATGATATTCAAAAGACCTCCATGGGTATTGCAGGACATGGGTACACTTACATACATGTAGGCAATACACTCATACACATAAAATAAAAAATAATAAAGTGTTTAAAAAAAAGAATAATGGAAATTAAGAAAGACTTCAAAGGGGCTGAAAAGATGGCTCAGCGGTTAAGAACACTGGCTGCTCTTGCAAAGGACCCCTGTTCAGTTCCCAGCACCCACATGATGGCTAACAACTGTTCATAACTCCAGTTCCAGGGGATCCAACACCGTCTTCTGGCTTCAGCAAGCACTAGTCACACACATGGTACACTTACATATATGCAGGCAAACACTATACATATAAAAATAATAAGGGGCTGGAGAGATGGCTCAGCAGTTAAGAGCACTGACTGCTCTTGCAGAGGACCCAGGTT
>NW_008360322.1:6597691-6602253 GCF_000622305.1 Nannospalax galili | reverse complement strand
ACTTTTCACTATAGATAGCCAGGATCAGTTATCCTGTAATAGCACCACAAAATGGACAGAAACAGCAATAAAGAAGAAAAAAATGATTTCTATAAGGTACATAAAAGTGAAAAATGGAATTGGGAGATCAATCCCAATAACTCTATGAATAGCAACAAATGTTAATGTATTAAATAAACCAAGCAAAAATCAGAGATTGCTAGACTAATGTGTACAAAGGGCATTTTTTAAATTTTTATCATAAAAATATTGAGTTAGTATAATAATGGGTTTCACTGTAATACCTTTATACATATACTTATGCCATTGTATCTTGCTCATATTTGCCTCTGACCCATTACTTTGCCCTATCCCTCCTCTACCACCTCGGGAGTCCTCTTCCTCCACACAAATAGTCCCTCTTCTGCTTTCAGGTTATAATACACACACACACACACACACACACACACACACACACACACGAGTGATAACATAGATGACAGATAGATGATGATGATGATTGATGGGTGATAGAAGATGATGATAGATGATTGATAGATAGATAGATACATAGATAGATAGATAGATGATAGATAGACAGATACATAGATAGATAGATAGATCTAAAACCAAAAAGATCACCTGAAGCTGGGCCTGGTAACAAAGTCCTGAAGTCTAACCTACATGGGCTGAGGGAGGAGACTGCAAGTTCAAAGTCTGCCTGGACAACAGGATGAGTTGATGACCAACCTGAGTATCAGTGAGACCAACCCTGTGTGGAAATTTTCACAATGAGAGGTGCTGGGGCTATGGCCAGTGGTAAAGCTCTTGTCTAGAATGAATGGGGCAGCAGGTTTAAGTCCCAGAACTGCAAAAAGTTAAATATAGAAATAAAGTAGACCTGAATAACTTTGATAGACCATCATGTAGTCTATAAGAACTACAATAAGTTCTACAAGATAGGAGTCATGCAAACTATATTTCCTGACCATAATGGAGTAAAATTAGAAGTCAAAAGTGGAAGGTTAGAAAATGTATAAATTAATAGAAATTAAACAGTATTACAAAATATCCAATGAAATAAATAAGAAACGTCACAGAAATTGAAAAATACTTGGAGATGAGAAAAAATGAAGACACAGCACACTAAACTTATGGAACACAGCTAAGCAATTTTCAGAGGTGAGTCTATACTAACCAATACCTACATCACAAAAGAACCATTCCCAAGCATACCTCAAACAAGGAAGAAACCTGAAAAAGAATGGTAACTCCAAAACAGCAGAACTTAATGAAATAGTAGAGAACATCAATAAAACCCCAAATCAATTCTCTAAATAGTTAAAGCTGAAAAATATTAACAAAACCAGCCAGACAAAAAGAAAGAATAATAAATTGCTGAAACATGGAATGAAAAACTAGTTATCACTACTGACTCACACAAGGGAGGACTGAGGGTCACTGCAAGAGGTCACATAAATACTGGATCATGTGTTTGATGTGTACAGAACCCCAGAAAGACCAAGATCACCCAGGAAAAAGTAGAATATCAGAATCAACCTATGACAGGTAAAACACTAAATTAGTAATCATAGATAATTTTTGTTATTGTTGTTTTGTTTTTTTGAGACAGTCTCCGTATAGCTCTACCTAGCCTAGAACTCATGTTGTAAACCAGGCTGGCCTTGATCTCACAGAGATCCACCTTCCTCTGCCTCCTGAGTGCTGGGGCTAAAGGCATATGCCACCACTCCAATCTTCTGGGCAGTTAAAATTGTTCCACCAGTAAAGGTGCCTGTAGATAAGCTTGACCCCCAAGCTGCGTTCCCCTTCCCACATGGTGGAAATTGAGAGCCAACTCAAGCAAACTGAAGCATGTTTGTGCCCACATACAGACACACATGCATGCACATACACACACATAAATGAATAAATAAGTAAATCAATTAATTAAAAGTTAAATTTAATTTTTTTAATTATTGTGCACATGCATGCATGCACGCATGTGTGTGTATGTGTGTGGGGGGTTCATGCACCATAGCATGAATGGATACTTTTCCAGAGTTCAGTGTTTGTTAATGCTGTACAGTCCAGGTTTGCGGACCCATGAACTTCTGGGATTTACTTATCTCTGCCTCCCTTCTTTTCAAAGGAGTACTGTGATTACAGATTCACTGCCATGTCATCTAGCTTGTTACTATATTATTTTTTGGTGGTGGAGGGGGGGAATTCAAGTCATTAAGCTTGCTGGGATGGCACCTTTACCACTGAGCCATCTTCCCAGGCCCAGGACTTTAAAAATTTTTAATCAAAGAACCTATACACCAAGAAAAAATAAGGTCTAGACAGCTTCTGTGGTGGAAAGTAAAATGGTTTTCTATTGCAGCTAGGGAGGAAGAAAAGATGCATGAGCAGAGCTCAGAGGATGTCAGAGCATGGCAGCTCCCCTCTACAAAACCACAACAGAACACTTTTTACATTGTCTATTGTGAAAACTCAGAGAACATAGAACACCAAGAAGTGAGGCCTAATGCAAACTCAGGACTTTAAATGATGGTGTGACAGTGTACATCCACAGATTGTAACAAATGCACCCAGTGGTGCAGTGTCTGTGGAGGGGAAGTGGTGCGCTGCAGTATGCGGAGACTGTGTAATTTCTGCCTAATTTTATTGATTAGGAAAAATAAGAAAAAAATCTTAAATACTGATTTGCATTACAAAATGTGTGAGTCCCCAAATGTGGTAAATCAAAAGCCAGTTTTTAAAATACTACACATTATCTGGTCCCATTTATGTGAATATTAAGAACAGAGAAACCCATGGGCCCAGAAAGTGGATTAGTGACTGACTACCTGGGGCTCTAGACAGAAGGAAATGGTATGATTATTAAGAGGTATGGGGATTTTTATAAAATAATGAAAATGTTCCAATGCTAAAAGTTATTCGATGCCATCAAAATATTAAAACCCAGAATGCTCATTTTAAGTGGGTGACTTTATGGTAGATGAATTATGATTTTAAAAGCTGCATTAAATTACTTAAAAGCTCAAATAATCTCTGAAAAGAAAGAAATCCATGTAGGACACAACAAAGCAAAATATAGCAAGATTATGTGGGGCTGCAGCTTCCCTAGGCAGGATCACTACTCTCATCTAAATAGAGATGTTTGAAAACCAGAGAGAAATGAAAATGTCATAAGAAAAGCAGGGACTGGATATCATACCTTCCCTGCAGTAAATCAAGTCCCATAGTGAGGAAGGAAAGGCCAGAGCACCTACCAGCTCAGGCGCTATCAACAAGTCTGATCTCGGACTGAGGCAGAACTCATAACAAAAGGATCTTGTCAGTTTGGAATTACGATGCACTACTCACATGGTTTAGACTAGACTTGATCTCATAGAGATCCGACTACCTCTACTTCCCAAGTGCTGGCATTAAAGGCATGTGCCACCATACCCAGCAATGAAAATGATTTTTTTTTTTAAGTTATCTGGAAAATCAGAGTAGCTACACCAAGCTTGTAGATCATTTTTTATAGAATATGTACTTTTATTTCTACAAATGCACAGTAGAACTTGAAGTTGTTACAAGTCTAGTTGCTGTTGAAATCTCCTCAGCAAACCTGGAAAAATCTTTTTAAAAATTCTCACAAGGGTTAATCTTTCATTGGAAAGATTTCAATAATCGGCCTGAAATTAATTTTTCACTTTACTATAGTATGCTTTCATTTGTGAAAATATTTATTTATTAATTTACTCATTTGTGCATCCGATAATTTATTTTGACAAAAGGGCTCATTTTATAGTCCAGGCTAGCTTCCGACTCAAAATCCTCCTAGCTCAATCTCCTGAGAACTGAAATTACAGGTGCCACCAAGTCCAGTAAAATATTTCATTTACAGACAATAATATTTGGACCACCTTCATCTCCTAGAAATCCAACAGAAGAAACAATGTCTTTCAGATTGTGAGAGACTTCCCCCAACTTGCTAGCACAGGTTCCCAGGACTAATGCATCACAGGACAAGAAGAGATGAAAGTCCGGGGCTAGCCTAAGGATGCTTTCAGAATTCCAGCTTTCGAGGCCCCCGACTTTCCCTTTAGTAGCGTAGTATCTTCTCATTCAGGACCTATTTGAAGTCAGTCTGCTTCTCTTGGCTCCTTTCCCCATCTTACTTCCCAGAATCCCTAGATTTTGTAGCATCAGCCACAAACTGAAAGCAGAAATATAAAGTCTGTCTGCAGGCTTCGTTTCACTCTGTTCCTTCAACTGCTTAAAAAAGTGCCAGCACTTAAATCTTGAAAAGTGATGAGAAAATATAGATTTTTTTTAACCTTTCTCTGAAAAAAAAAAAAACCATAAAAATATGGGAAACCTGTACCTGGTCCTCTAGTGAAGATGACAACAGAGTGTCCAACCAAACCTTGAGAAGGGGAATATGCTTTCTGGCTTCTGTCATACCTGTCATTTCTTACTTATTTATACATATATAGATACATAAAAAGATAGATGATAGGTAAATAGATAGAAGATAGATAGAAAGATGATAGATAGTTGATAGATAGATAGATAGATAGATAGAT
>NW_008360322.1:6574217-6596919 GCF_000622305.1 Nannospalax galili | reverse complement strand
GTAATTGAACCATGTGCATGCAATGCTTGTGAAAGCCAAAAGAGGGTGTTGGATCCCCTGGAACTCTCATGTGGGTGCTGACAACCCAATTCAGGTCCTCTGCAAGAGCAACCAGTGCCCTTAACCACTGAACCATCTCACCAACCCCTGATTTCTTTTTCCAATTGAGCTTTTAAAATTTCATATGTTTTCCCACTCAAATACAGAACCCCCATCTATGCCTCCCCTCCCCCTCCTCCACTGAACCCTATGCACTCTGCCATACATGCTGAGTCCTATTCATTCAGGTGTTTGTACCCAAATGTCATTCAGTGTAAATGCATCCACTGGAGTCTAGTCAGCCCATCCAGTGGCTGTATGTAAGTCATACTCTCCCTCATCCAGCAGCAATCAGTCTCAAATAGTTCTCAATCTGGTGCTGGCCTGCCACCTATTTCTCACCTCCCCTTTGGGCCCTCATTTAATTGAGCTGACATGGGTCCTGAGTTCAATGCCATCACTGCTGCAGGCTCACATGATTAAGCCTCAGTGGCCTGGAAGCCTCCACCTTCTTATGTTCATGAACCAGCCCTGACTCCTAAAATCATTCTCCCTCCTCTTCCACAATGGTCCCTGCACTGTAAGGACCCATCCTATCCTCTATAGTCTCTTATTCTCCAAAACTTGGCCAGTTGTGGCCTTCTGTGTGTATCACACTCTGATGTACATGGAAGCCTCACTGGTGAGAACTGGGGGGTGCATTAGCCCTCTCTCTGCCCCTATTCTGCTATGTTCTATGAGCCTTGGTTGTAGAGATTCAACTGCAGATGTGTCACCTAGTACTGGGCATATCCCAGGTGTATGTTCTCTGTGCCTGACCAGATGTGCAACACTACAGTAGCCTCCATCTGTTGCAATAAGAAACTTCTTTGACGAGTGCTATACAACATGTTTGTCACTTTAAGGGAGGTCTCTTCTTTCTGGCACTGCATTCTCTGCCAAGCAGCTCCTAGGTATACATGCGCATTAGTGTTCAGACACTCTACTGCATTTCTCAAAGGGTTTCTAGGCCATCACTTTTCCCTCTAGGTTTCCTAGCCCCCCAAGATTCACTCATCTCTACTCTTTTTTCTCCCACCGGGCCTCCCTCCATCCCTTCCTAGTCTCAATGCCCCCATTATCCCGATCCTCCCCGCAATACCTCACAAACCCAGCCATTTTTCCATTCCTGAATTCCTTCACTCCCCCACACTATGGTCCCTTGTATGTCCCTCCCTCCTCTCCTCCCTGCTGATTACTCCCACATTTTCCATCTCCCTCAGGTAACATCTGTTCCCTACTATCCCTATGGTCCCTTGCATGTCCCTCCCGCCTCTGATTTGTTTCTTATTCATACCTCACTTTCTTTCTGACTAATCACTTTGCCACTTCAATCTAGATCTTGATCTGACTCATGGAAAGACAAGCAATGGTCCCGTGAGTGCCACAAGAAGGTGAATGGCACTTTTTTTTATTTTTTTTTCCTGGCCCCAGTGACTACTTAAGTTCTTCTTTCAATTCTGGATAGGTGAATAAGTTTCCATTAGAGGTATGCAAACAAGCATCTGTCTGCATACTATTTCTACCATCCATATTTAGCTTTTTATTAATCAACTTATAATGAAAATAACTTCTGATAGCTACCAATTTTTGTTCTGTCAACATAATCAAATTCTATGATAGCCATCCTCTAGATTGAAGTTAGGTCATCTGGTATAAAAGACCATCACAATAAAATAAAGTTTTTTTGTTTTTTATTTTGGTTGGTTTTGTTTGTTTGTTTACAACTTTTATCTTTTTGTACAACAGCCTGGGCCTGTAAAATGCTATATTTGAAGCAAATTCAGGTACACCCTCATCTAAGTCAATTATTCCAAAAAGATGTGGGCATTAACTGTAATGAAGCTTTTAAAAATATTTTATTTACAATTTTTTATTTTTCATGAGCATGAGTGTTCTGCTTGCATATATATATATATATGCATTTGTGTCTTGCAATGCCTGCAGAGGCCAGAAGAGGGTGTCAGATCTCATAGCACTGGAATTACAGACAATTGTTAGCTGCCATATGGGTGCTGGGACCCGAACCTTCATCCTTTGGAAGAACAGCCAGTGCTCTTAACTGCTGAACCATCTCCTCAGCCACTGTAGTGGGACTTTTAAAAATATTGTTTTTTAGTTCCCAAATCCATTTCCCAGAGATTCTGCTACAATCAGCCTGCTGACTGTGGATTTTTGCAAAGCACTGAAATATTTGCCTGATAATCTGATGAACCTCCAGATTGAAGGTCCATACCATGGGTCACTTTCCACTCTTAGACACAGAAACCAGGAAAGTTTTTCTCAGTGATTCTCAATGGTGCTAATGAACCGACACATCGATGAGCTCACAATTTAGCAACCACATCTTCAGATAGGTATTAACCTTAATTACTTCTTATATAATAAAAAACACTGTGGGTTTGCTATAAAGACATAGGAAGAAAAAACCTTAGAAAAAGAAAGATAAAAATTATTCCATGCTATGTTAACCCTTCGTTATATGTGATTTAGTATCTTCTTAGTTTTGAATTTCTGTGATCAGCCTGACATTTGCCTGGAACAGAAGACAATATATTTTCAATATTTCACCAAAGCTATCTTGTAACTCCACTATTCATTATATGTGGTTTATAGTTCAAGATTATGCATTGTTTTTCCCATCCTCTGGAGAAAGCCTTCATTACACAAATGATAAAATGTTAAACTCTGAGTATTTTGCAGATATGGAAACCCATTCGAAAGATATTCAATTATATCTCAAGAAACAAGGATGGAAAATAGACGCACAAGGGGTACAAGGGCCAAGTACAGCTGTGAAATTCTTGGGAGCTTCATGATTGGGTAAGGCACATGTGATGTCCACCAGGATGATTGGAAAAAGTCTACAGCAGCCTGGGCCTGTAGATGCTAAAGAGTAAACAAAGATATCTTTAAAAAATAGAAGCAGAGGTTCCCAGAAACTATACAATTGTTAAATGAAAATTCCAGTGCCAGGGTGAGTTGCCCCCCTATGGGGCATAGAGGCCCCAGAGGCCCCCAAAATGATAAAAGCTATTGCCTCTAATATTGGTTACATGCCAGAACTAGATGGTAAGACCTTATTGTTGAAGACACCACGTGATGTGATCACGAGAAAGGGAGAAATCAAGCTAGAACTAAGGTGGGAACTCCTAGTTTCCAGATGACCAAGCTTCATAGTTACAGAAAGCTCTAGGAAGATCAGATCAATGGGGGAAGAACTGTCCTCAACAGTTGTGCTTAATAACAAACCTTGCATGCTGCATTATCAACATGCCAAGCAAGATGTGCCTCTGATGCAATAGTGGGGCGAGTAGTATATATATAACCAACAAATTTCAAATTGGAATTAAGGCCCACTCCTCAGAGAGGAACACACATCTGGTACTGAAAGCCAGGCCAACCCCTGGTTGCAGGAGAAGTTATGTGTCCCAGTGGGAAAGCCACTGAAACTATTTTGTTAGATTGAGGTGCTGCACCTGCTAAGGTGCCTTCCAAACATTTGGGTTCACTTCCATAGGTTATTACTTCATTCAGTGTCCATTTAGATGTTCCTGCTTCTTCATTTTCACTTGTGTTTTTATAACAGGAAGAGTAGCACTGAGAAGAGCCAATAGCCATGTCTGAAAACAGATGATGAAAAGGCCCAAGGGTTCACTATCTCTCCACAATGGGAGGAAGATCATCTTACTACTATATCAGCCCCTCCAAGGCTCAGGGACTGTTGTGGAAGAAGATGGTGGAAAGAATGTAAGAGCTGGAGGAACAGGTGGAGAGTTGCATAGGACTATTCTCCAACAGACCATGGAAGAGCCATCTTCCCATACTTGGTTGCATCTGCTTGCCTAGGACCATCACAGTTAAGCTTGTTGAATGTTACACTCCTCAAGAAAGGAGGAGCAGGGAGAATCAGCCACAACTCACAACCAACCAATTGCATGAGAAGGAGGGGCTAAAGGTATATAAACTGAGGAAGGGGGCTCTATAGCCATTTTGTGTGACTGTGGAAAAGTCACCATCCATACTTGGATGAAGATTTTCCAGTGTGGACTTAGGAGGGGAGTACCCACGCTCCTCCTGACATAAATTCTCACCCATTGCTCTGTAAGTAAAACAAAAAAACTCACTAGTTTCCCAGACTATAGTTTGGTGAAATTGTACCTCAGTTTGTCATAGGAACCAAAGAAAAAAGGGGTAGATGTTGTTTATACTTCCCAGCAGGAATTTCAGTGACAGGAGGAATGTGGAAGATTTTGGAAACTTAGACTAGAAAAGTGGTTGAATGCTGTAAGCAGAGCTTAACAGGTCATTCTAGTAGGAGCCTGGAAGAAAGTAGTGCTGAAAACAAAGTAGTTCCAGAGGTAAATAAAGACTTAAACAGCAACTGGGATGTCATGGCAAAGCATCTTGCTGATGGTTGCCCACAGCCTAAGAGCTTTCCTGAGACAAAATTGAAAAGTCATGGACTAATTTCTTTGCCAGAGGAAATTTCATGTCAGTCTAATGCTGAATAAGTGGTGTAGTTCTTAATGGTGAATACTATAGAGATCTTACAATTTAAAAAAGCAAGTGGAACAGAAAAAAAGTGCAAAGTGTGCAGTTTAGATTGAAAAAGAGCACTATGAAAATTAATGATGGAGTCTAGGCATGTGCTGAAGTTGAGACTCTGTTTGATAAAGAGCATCAAGGAGAGGCCTATTCTTAAACAATGAAAAGAGTACTTTCAGGGCAAGAACACATCTAGCTAATCTTCCAACTTATGAAAGGAAAATGCTAGAGGGGTTTTCTTCCCTAAGAAAAATATACCACAGAAAAACTGATAATGTGAATAAAGTAGGACAGAGTCTATCCCAGAACTTGGCAATGTTGTTCACATGGTGCTGGATTTAGAGGCATGAAAGATGCAAGAGTGAAAGCATTAGATTCTTTGTCCGTGGCTTTGGAGAGTTTCTGAGGCCAGGAAGCATCAAGCAGAGGCATCCCTGTATAAAAAGGGCCCTGACAGTTCATTGTGTGACGATATGAAGGTGAAACCTGGTGGGCAGTGGAGACCCCAAGATATTGGAGACATTAGAGCTGTGAGACATCTGCCAAGGATAGTTGCATACAGGGAGTAGAGAGAGATGTATGTTGCCCCCAGCAAACCTGGAGGGACTGAGCCATCTAAGCCTTTTGGAAGTGAAGTCCCAGAAGTTGGACATGGAGCTTGGTGTTTGCCTTACTGGGTGGTTTTTAGTCTTGTTTTGGGTTAGTGTTTCCTCAGTCTGCCCCCATTCCTTCCTTTTACAATGGGAATGTGTATTTGGTTCCATTGTATGTTGGAAGTATATAATTTGTCTTTTTATTTTACAGGGGCTTACCACTGAGAGACTGCCTTGAGTCTCAGATGAGACTTTGGACTCTGAACTTTTGAATAGTATTGAGACTGATATAAAAGACTAATGGGATGTTTGAAAGTAGATTAAATGAATTTTTCATTTTATATGGTCATGAGTCTGTGGGGGCCAGGTAGTGGAATGTGGTGAGTTGAATGAGAATGTCCCCCATAGGCTCTAAGTATTTGGACATTTTGTCCCCAGTTGGTGGAGCTGTTTTGGGAGGTCTTAGGAGGTGTGGCCTTGCTGGAGGAAGCACATCACTGGGGGTGGACTTTGAGAGTTCTTAAGGTTTTCTAGATTTCCAGCCACTCTCTGCTTTCTGTGCCTGCTTGAAGACATGATCACTCAACTTTCTGCTCTAGCCATTTCTGCCACCATACCTCCCCACCATGGTAGTTACTCCTCCGGAACTGTAAGCAAAATAAACTCTTCCTTCTATAGGTTGACTTAGTCATGGTGTTTTATTACAGCAACAGAAAAAAAACTAATAGTGAAAGATTCCTGGACTTTGGGATAAAGCAAATCTCATGTAAACTACATGTTTGCATGATGCAAAAAGAGTAAGTGACAGTTATGAATGTAGTTACAAGGCCCTTTACAATACTGAAGAAGCTGGAGAGCTTTGTGAATGAAGATGGTAATTTAAATTTCATTGAAATGTTACATAAATCAATCACTATTTCCCTATTATCCTATGAAAGAAAACAAAACAAAACAAAACAAAACAAACAAACAAAAGAATATTGCCCTATATTGAACCTTGGAAAGTATCTTGAAGAATATTCTTTAACTTTTCCATGTCTATACACACAGTAGCCACCTTTGAATACCAGACATGAAAGATGGTCTATAGTGTTCCCACCTTCTCTCCTGGCATTAATCACCTTCTCATTCCTATAATAGTGTGAATGTTATGTGAGATGGGTTATGTTTGTTTTTTAAACCTAGCAAAGTGCCTTCATCCAGGTGGGTGTCTCACACACCTTAGGAAGGAGGGATGGGATGGGATGGGACAGGGTGAGGTGGGAATAGGAAGGGAGTGCAGCAAATGTAATTGGAGGAGACTGATGGAATTGATGTCTCATGGAAGGACAACAGGGACTTGTATGCCTTTGACTAAGCCTGGTGGCATGTGTGACCTCAAGCACTAAAACATTTCTATTGAACAATAAACTTCATCATTATGAAGAAACGCCTTCACTAGTTTATATCATACAATAACAACCCAATTCCCTAATGCATATATTTAGTAAATGCAAAGGTTTGCTTTAGAAAGGTTAACCTTAGGTTTGACTGACAGCCAAATTGAATTTTATAAGAAGCTGGGGATCAGAGAGACCAGCTACAATAAAAAGAAAGGTGCAGTATAAGCAAACTGGATCAAAGAAACAGGAGCCTGGAGTAGATAGTATTCTGAAAGAAATGCTATGTGCAGTTCCCAAGATGACAAATGGGTGTCTGCAAAAGAATGCAATTTTATCTGATATCACAAGTTTGTACCTGGAACATGGAGAGAAACGGGCTGTTGCAACCCGAAAGGCTGACTTGTCCTCAGTGGTCTCACTCTTACAGAACTAGACCACTATGTTAAAGTGATTTTAAGTCAGATTCAGAGGCTAAGCTCTGAACTTTACATTACATAACTGGGTGAGTGGAAATGTGTTCACCGGAAAATTCTACAGAAATGGAAAGATAATACAGATGACCAATATATGGAACTAGACCACTATGTTAAAGTGATTTTAAGTCAGATTCAGAGGCTAAGTTCTGAACTTTACATTACATAACTGGGTGAGTGGAAATGTGTTCACTGGCTATGGCTACTCTCCTCCGGCTATGGCCACTCTCCTGTTCTCTCAGTTCCTCCAATTAGTTGTCCAGTCTGGACCCCAGGGCTGGAGAGGAGTCTGCGCCAGCGTCGCTGCATTCAGACGCAGGAAACCAGGTTCAGTGACACAGATCTGCTTTATTGCAGGAAAGTACTGGCTTATATAAGGGTAATAGTCCAACAATCATAACACAGCATATGGGATCCCTTATAGCATATTGGATCCCTTATTAGCATGGCAGGCTAGTATCCTATTGCAATCTAGCGGGCCAGATGCCCTATTAGCATGATAAGTTTCAGTTTCTCTAAGTTTCGGATTCCTGGAAACCATGTGACTTACATAGTTTTCTCTCTAATAAGAATCAGGAAGCACGGCATTCCAGCATGATTGGTATGTAAGGCAAAAGGCAAAATCAGTCACAAGAGTTTCCACAACATGGAAACACCTAGTTTTCTCCATGGTTCTATTCTCTAAATGGCTTAATAAGACTTTTATACTCTCAGAGTCTGTGGTAAGGAAGGGACACGCCTTCAAAAAGGGAATTTCAAAGCTGTATCTAAATTTCAACTCAACAACGAAAGAGAAATAGAATGTGATACCACTATGCTAAGCATACTGTACTAGAAACCTCGTATTCATTTATCATAAACCAGGGTTTTGTTACTGTATGTTTGTTTCTAAGAAAGAGAGAAGTGGATGTCTTGACTTATGACTAGCTGTGGAGGATAGCATTTTCTGACACCAAAAGAAGAAAGAGAAATCCCTGATCCCATGAGCCGTGGATACTGAATGTTAACCAAAAATAGACCCCAACCCTTCTTGTGTATTGTTGCCATTGCCTAAATAATAACTACACTATTGAGCATCAATTACCTAAAGGGGATTGCAGCAAAATCTTCTTCTTTTTTCCTTAGGAAAAAAACTCAAAGAACGTCTTGTGAAAATCCTCACAATTAATAAGCATCAAATCTAAAATTTGAATTCTAGTCTGTTTGGTTTCAAAACCAATTCTGTTAGTGGCTGTGTAATACATTGACTAGTTTATTCCATTTTAATTCTCTATCCAATATGACATATCCTGTTCTGTCATTCATAAGAGTGTAGGTACTTATTGCACTTTAAACTAATAGATCACAACTATAATATGACCACTATCAAAATTATGCTCTTTTAACCAACCAAAGACTAACAAGGTATTAATATTAAAAAAAATATTGAGACAATGCCCTCCATGGCATCTCTGTATTAGACATTTCAACTGCAATCACTGCTCCTTGTGGCTACTGGACCATGCCTGAGGTTTAGCAAAAGAAACACTAAACCTGAGGCACTCCCAGAGACCTTGTGGGCATGGCTAAAGGCAAATGAAACAGAAGTTCATGTCTAAATACACTGTGTCCTGTTTCCTGGTGTGGGATGCTCTGAGGCATGCTCTAAGCCATTTCCCAGTGGGTCTTAGTGAGCTCCAGCTGCCTGGCTAGAGCCTGCTTAGCAACATTCTCTGAAGTGGCTTCCTCCTCCTCTCTTTTCTACTCCCTTACCTGCACATCCCAGGGTCACCAGGCAAAACAAAATTACTCAGGTTCAGTTGCTCTACCATATGAAGTCATTTATTTGGATTCAGGCACAGTTTAACACATGAATCGGAAGCAGCAACTGTTTTTCCATATTTGGCAATAGTACCTTATTTGCTCTTCCTCTTCTACATTAAATATGTCCCCAAAAGATAATAACTGCTTAGATTTTCATTCATCATTGAAAGTGCATTATGAAGGTAGGCTTTGTGATACAAGCCTGTAGTCCCAGCTACTCTGGAGACTGAGGTAAACGATATCAAAATAATAATAATAATAATAATAATAATAATAATAATAATAATTTTTTAAAAATCATACTAGAAAGGCTGTGGAAGTATATCAGTGGTAGGGTATTTTCCCTAGCTTCCATTTTCAGTACAGACAGAAAGACAAAGAGAGGATGTATAAATTATAAGTACAGTGGACTCCTTCCCATTTCACATACCTGAAGTTCCAAAGACTTGCCAATGTAAATATGACCTTTCTTAATTTTTTTCTTTCTTTCTCCTTCCTTCATCATTCCTTGCTTTCCTCCCTCCATTCCTCCCTCCCTCCCCCTCCTTCTTTTACTTTCTTTCTTTCTTCCTTTCTTTCTTTCTTTCTTTCTTTCTTCCTTCCTTCCTTTCCTTCTTTCTTTCTTTCTCTCTTCCTTCCTTCCTTCCTTTCCTTCTTTCTTTCTTTCTCTATTTCTGTCTTTTTTTGAGGTAGGACCATGAAAACAATAATTAAGGTAAAATTAGGTCATATAACTGGTGTTTCTATAAGAGAAGGAAATGTGATCACAGAAATGTGCAGCAGGAAAGCCATGTGAAGATATAAGAAGAAGATGATCATTCAAGCCAAGCGCTGAACAAGGTGCTCAGAAGCCAACCCAGCAGACACTCGATTTCAGACTCCCAAAGACACAAGAAGAAGGGTAGATGGACAAGCCCAATTCACCGTGTGTTCTGAGGAAAAAAGAAACTTGGCTGACTTCTATAGAATCCACAAAAGCAGAGGCACTGAAATTAGATGTCAGATTAGTGACATGAGCCACTTCCCCCAGAATAGCTGATTCTATGCCTTCTGTTATTACTGATGCACAGTCAAGGATTAGTAACTGAATTTCTGTTACTTAGTTCCTCCATTTGTACAAATGTAACATTGTATCAAGGAGCACAAATTTCTAGCATAGCAATGTAAGAAGGTAAATTTCAGGAAGCACTTAAAAGATACTTGGAGGTCTTTGGAGGAAAATAAAAGAGAAAAACTGAGAGAAGTATAATTCTTCAAGCTACTGTTAAAAATTACATATCAAGACAAATTATCTTATGGTTCCACCATTGTTGCTGGCCCCACATTACATTTTTCTTCTTTTACCATCACCAAGAAGCCATTCTGGCTCAACCATTCCATGCAAAGCCAAACTAATCAGTAAACAATAGGGAGTCGCCAATAGTCTCATTATTCATCATGTTGAGGAACAGCTCCTGCAGCCCTGGTTTGTGATTAAATATTTAGTGTCAGTAATGTCAACAACAGAGAAAAGAAAACAGTATATTTCTTAAACGTCTTGGAAAGCATAGTGAAGGCTGCTGGTCAGTCACAGGAATGCCGGATTCTGGCTACCTCATGGAAAGTGATAAAACATAATAAATGTGTCCCATATCCATGCACTTGCTCTGTCCCTCCCTAGTAGGCAATATTGTGACACCCTTGTCAAAGTTTAGAACCAGCTTGAAGTAAAACTCAGCACCAAGGACAAAGAATACAGATATTAGAAATAATTTGCTCTACCACAAATTCTAGGTGAACTTGATGTATTGTCCGAGGCACTGCTGCCCGGTTTCAGAGCAGAAGTTAACAGACTGCTGCTTTGCTGCATGGCAAAAGAACAGTGTGCTTCTTTGACCCCAACCCACAGAAAGACAGAGACAAGGGTCACAAATATACCAGCCGCTTAATGTTTCTAAATTGATGCAAAGTAACTTACTCCTTCAATGAAGTGTCAGGGATTCCATGCTTCCTTCTGAAATGCTGAGTTCATATATCCAAATTAGACTTCTTCATATTCCAGCAGGAACAGATCCTGATCTAGGCATCCAGAAATTGAGACTAGAATGCATTTTCATATTTAAAATCACATACTTGTGCTCAAGCAGCTGACTAAACACTGTGTAGACAGACCCTCATTACATGGTGTTCATGCCTCATTGGGGGACTACCTCTCATAGGGTATTGCTGCACATTCTAGAACTCTACAGATACTTGGACTGTACAAGGATTTCAATTTTGACTCTGTCTCACACCCTTGTCTTTGGACTACCATCATCTTTGGACACATCCTGATCCAAGCATTTAGCTACAGGCACTCCAGACTTTGGTAAAGTATAACACAGTCCCTACCATATCAACTGGGAAGCACTGGTCTCTTCATGTCCCCTACATGCCAGTCAAAGTTGTTATTTCACCAACTGCTTCTATGAGTGTCTGGTCACCTGATCCAGAAACCCTTCAGAAATGCAAAGTCATAGGCCAAAGATATCAGGACAAAGCTCTTCCATGTGTCACTCCTGAGCATACCCTCCTCCAGCAGTGACACTAATTAGGCTGCATCACCAAGCCAATCTTAATCTCCCCTTACTCTCCACATTGTTCCCAAGGGCAGGTTCTTAAGTTTCCTCCTGATTTCATTTATTAATGCTGCTAAATGGATTATTAGTTTTTCTGTGATCCTAATAATCATATCTATATTTTAGAGACAAAAAAAATCATTTCAAGTCAGCTAAGAAGCCTATAACTTTAAAAATTAATGGATGTCTCTGTAACTAGTTTTTCTGAAACTTGGGCACTCTGAAACTCATTGTTCTGTAATCCCCTAAAGGTGCTTGGGTTACCCAGGGCACAGTACTGGGTGAACACACTCCTATTATCTGAGCATAAAAGTCATTGTTACTGCACACACAATGTTCCAACAGAAGCCAGGTGATTCAAAATACAGTTCTACTATCTATGAAGTCCCATTTTTATCACATATGTAATTTATTCTGAAATAAAAACTCTAGACCAAGAACCACATAGAAATTGATGTAATGATTAAGCAAACATTTTCTAATTTTTGGATACAAGAAAGGTTGAATGAATTGATCTTAAGGCAGCCCCATTAAATGTGCATTTGTTAAAAAAAAATCACCTAGAAAACTACTTTTTTGAAAAAATTGAAGGCTGCAAGGAAAGACGTTTTTCTTTGAAGGATGGTTAATATATTTACATTTTAAATTACATCCCTAAGGGAGCCTGGGGAAAGTGATTATTATTTTAAGTGTCATTGGTATTCCTTTTATTGCTTCATCTCTGTAGGTCAGAACACTAGAAAGACCTAGAAATAAAAACTACCTGATGACAAAGGTAGAAAAGTCAAAAACTTACAGGGAAGACACAGCTACTTCCCTTGTGCTCTGACTGAAGAGGGACTGAAAGCGAGAACCTGGGGAATTAAACAAATTACCACCTTGCCTCAGATTTGCTCCCTCTGTGCTGTAGAATGAAGGTGTTTTAAGTACAAATGATACCCTATAGTCAAAATGAAACTCTCACTCCTTCAAGAAGAAAGTTTCTCTAATGGTGTTTTAAAAGTGTTCTGAGTTGCTCTTGCCAATGGAGCCTCATTGTGCCACTGAAACAGAAGCCCTGTTTCAGAGACAGACAGTTTTTGTAAAAAAGCATTTAATATGACCATTGCTTGGGCTGACTTGCTTTTGCCCCAGGGTCCAACTCTGGACTTGAATGGAGTCTTGTGTGACTGCTTTCCATGCTCCACTGCGTCGTCATATAGCAAAACTGAATTGTTTTGATGAGAACTGGTGAATAGGCTATGTTTGGACAGACAGGGTCTGTTTTTAGCCATTAAAAGGGGCTATTAAAACTGCTGAGCTGTCATTAAAGCACATAGGGAGGTGCCCAAGACAAAGCAGCAAGAAGTAAATTGGCTTTCTGCATCCAGGAGCCTGGAGTCTGGAAAGACATCGCAGTGTCACACAAACTCCATTTAATGGTGCAGGGAGGGAAACCAACACTCACACCAGGTGTAACTGAGGGGATCAACTTGAATTAGACTCTGGAAAAGAAAGAAATAAAAGGAAGAAAATGTTTAAACCTGCAAGCATTGGTCGGCAAATTGGCAATGTTCTCTGGGTATACTGGCCATTATAGCAGAAGCTCATTAACTGGGATAACTGAAAAAAAGTGTTAGGCCTTCCAAGTGAAAACAAGAAACTATACAACATGTTTTGGAATACTGCCCTTGTCTTATGTTATAGCCTCACACTAAAAGCTTTTACTAAGCAAAGATTCTATTAGATGTCTATAGTCCGAAAGAATAATTTGGAATTATCACACCACTGCTGGTATGCAAATACAACACTTTAGTTGTTTTTGTTTTTAAGGTTTCTTCAACTGGATAAATTCCCTCTCAAATTCTCTTTATACTACTGATCATTGACCTTGCAATTAAAATATTTTAATAAAACACATCTCAAGAATACACAATATCTCTGTTTCCATTTAAATAATACTAAATTCTGAATTATAAATTAGTGAAGGCAAATATTATTGCATCTTGAAATGGAAAAGACCTTAGCGACTAAGTTGAAAAACAGAAAATACCTGTTTTCTTGGGCTCTTACCTGTCCTCCTTCTCAGGGACTTAAGCACAAAGCTCAGTTTTCTCTCCTTATCTTTAACTTCGCCTGCCCTAGCTCTTTATATACATTTTGATTTTTGCTAGCTATTTCCATTTAATATAAAAGCCTTTCTAAACTTGAGGATCATCTGAAGGCATTGTGTTAAAAGTCAAACATATTGAGAGGTTTTACACTCTTGGAGTCTCCAACTCCACACCATTCCTTCCTTGGCCTCCTGCGCTTCTCATTCCTGCTCCATCACTTTGGGGACAACACGCTCTTGCAGGGCTCTCTCACATTCAGTCCACGTCTAACTTGACCTCTCCTGGAGAGGGAGAATATCTAAGGCAGTGTTAAGTACAAGTTGGAATAACAGGCATTCTTAGGGTGCTCACAACTAAGAAAAGAATGCTTTTGCTTTTCCTCATTCCAATTATATTAGCTCAACATCCAGTGCAGGGACTTAGCATCTCTCACTGTTATTGGCGTTGGGGATATTCAGCAGTAGCAACAACCTTACTGCAGTCCAGATTTTTGGGTTCATGAATGGCCTCCATTTTGCCATTATGGCCATCTTTCCACCCCCATTGTGACTGAAGAGAGAAGCTGGGTAGCATTCACAGAATAAAGCATCCTGGTGCACCCTGTAAGGTAAGACACAAAGACTCATGTACTTTGTTACATCTAATTAGTCCATCTTCTTGTTACATTTCTAGAATTCTTTCCACATTTAATCCATGCTCTTCACCAACTGGACAAACTCCCTGTGTAGCTATTCCCTCTAAATTGAAACATTCCATTCTGGACACAAGCTCCTTGAAGCTCAGGAAGTTCTAAGTTGAAACCTTCCCTCCAAAAATGAAGGAAGGGGGAGGGTTCATGAAACAAAGCACAAACAGGGCCCTTCCCCAAGGTTGTAGTAGTAACCTCCTTAGGGAGGAGACCTCCAGCCAGTTGAGCTGCCTGCAAGACATGCAGGGAGCTTGGGGCTCCAGATTCGGTGAGTTACCTTCTGTATTGGGGTGGACTTTTCAGTGGTGTAGCTGCTTTGAGTCACCCCTGCTCTATAAGTAACCCCTTTACCCATACCTCTATAAGAATGCCAATTCATTGGTTGAACAATTTCATTGATTGAACAATTCCATTGGTTCATCAACTCGGATTTTGGTGGAATCATTACTTTGGTCTGTTTTTGGCACCCTGTCTGGAGGGAGTAGATACTAGTTCATGTCTTCCCAAGAAAAGTTGCACACAAAGGCCAAAGCCTGAATTTCACCTGTATGTTCGTACCTCCAGCCACTTCTCTCTCCACAAGAATGGGTAAACAAGTGTACATTCACATCTTTACCTACTAGGAGTATTTCCCTGTACAACTCTCCTGTAGGGTTGATTTTGAATGGATCTGTAATGTACCTGTGAATGAGTCTTTGCCCTCTGTGAAGCCCTATTGTGATTTTATGAAGAGGGATGGACTAATGGAAGTAGGGGACATCTGGTTACAGTCTATTTACGTAACTTATTAGTGTCTTCTGACTCTGCCTAGGCCTGATGCCAAATATGCCATTTTTCACCACACAGTGGATTGTTTTTGCCTTGCTTAATCTAATTTCTTGAGGCATCTGCTCATGCATAGCTCATGGTGGGTAGCTCTGGTTGTGTAGATAATGGGCGAATCCAATTGGCTCCTGAGGCTCGACTAGAGTCATCCATGCTAGAACTATGTTTTAAATAAACAATGCTTGTTTTCTGCAAAAGGCACAACTATCCAAAATGAAGCAGGTTGGTCCTTCAGTTTTTCTATTGGGATTCTCCAGGCTGCTTCATAGCTTCTTTATCCATAATAGATGTTGAGTGAGCAGACTGAGAACAGGGGACTCCAGGGCAGCAGACTGTCCCACTGCAAAGACTTCAGGGCCTGCATACTGCTTTACTGTGGTAGCCTTGAGAGTCACTGAAGAATGGATCAAATCTAATCTGGATGTGGTATGTGCAGGCTCCCACATCCACAGAGATCTAAGGAGAGCCATTACGTTTACATCACCAGCAAAACTTTTATCGATGTATATAGATCAACTTACTATTGTTAAATAACATATTGCTGTAAAGTCAATGACCTAAAACAACATATTTTTATTATCTAACATGGATGTTTTCATGGTTCAAGTACCCAGGCATTGCTTAACTGAGTTCTCTGCTTCTGGTTTCATGAGGTTATAATCCAAGCATGACCGGATTTGAACTTTCATCCAAGGCTTGAGAAAATCCATTCTCAAGCTCCCTCAGTTTGTTAACAGAATTCCTCTCCATGTAGCTATAAGGCTGAGTGGTCCACACCTTTTCATTGGATGTTAGCTAGTGCCCACACCCAGGTTCTAGAATGTGTTCCTTGCCAAATGCAAGGAGTCTACAATACCACCATTTGTTTCTGCAAGGTTAGTAGGAGGCTCTCCAGGACGAACCTAACTACTCTATTAAATAGGCATTCATCTGATTAAGTGTGGTATAACTAAGAGAAGCTCCTCCTCCCTCACTCCTTTTGTTTGTGATTCTGGGAATCTAGCAGAGGCCTCTGCTCTAACATTGAGTGATACTCTCAGTCCCAACAAACACCCTTGTGATGAACTAAAAACACCTGACATCATACCTTCCTTACATCTGCAAAAACTTTTCATCTTTGCCATAAAATATAGCCCAAATAATGAGTGAAATCCACAGACTCCACCCAAACAAGTCAATATTATACAGCTGTGGTATGCCAAAGCTGAGACCTTGAGGGGGACCAGTTTAGAAATCTGCTTTGCACTGTGCATTCTTATTTTAGGAGTATACCATTCACCTATTTTCAAAATTCTCAGCCTTTATCTCCTGAATTATGGTTCTTCCTCACTTCCTTTCTTTCTTCTTTTGAAGTACCTATTGGAGAAAGTTAGAAATTCTCAGTCAATTCTCCTCTTGCGTGTCTTTTAACTACTATCTTAGCAGAAGCAAGATGGTTCAGTGGATAAACAGGGTTGCTGCCAAGTATGAAGACCTGAGTTCCATCCCCAGAACCCATATGGTGGAAGGAACTGTCTCCCACAGTTTGTTCTCTCATTTCTATACACAAGCCTTCAGCATGTGTGCACATACACACACAAGCACAAAATAAAGGGATGTAATTTAAATTTTTTGAATTGTCTTATTTTTTAAATTTGTTTTTATTTTATGTATATGAGAGTTCTGCCTGCATGTACCTAAGTGCACCCATGTCATGCAATGCCCATGAGGCCAGAGTTGGGTGTTAGAGCCCCTGGAACTGGAGATAAGGACAATTGTTGGCCACCATGTGGGTGCTAGTAACAGAACCTGGGTCCCCTAGAAGAGCAGCCAGTGCTCATAACCACTGAGCCATCTCTCTAGCCTCCCACCCACACACGATCTTACATTTTTAGTTTTTCTTTCTCTACATCATTTGCAGTCACATTTATGTTTCTATTGTAATTGTAAATAATATTCTCTGGCAATAAACTGACTAAAATACAAAAGAGATGAAGAGATTGCTTAGTGATTAAGAACACTGGCTACTCTTGCAGAGGACTTGAGTTCAATTACCAGCACCCACATGGCAACTAACAGCTGTTCATAGCTCCAGTTCTAGGAGATCCAGCGTCCTTTTCTGGCCTCCATGGGCATTGCATGACCCACGTAATAAATAGATGCAATCAAAGTACACATATATATATATGTATATAAAATAAAAATAAAACCTTATTATTTAAAGAATAAAATGGAAAAAGTTCAATTTCAAGAGAAATTCTGTGAAAGGTAAAAATTAAAGAAGCAGATTAGATTAAAATTTTACATATCTTTTTAAAAACATATAAGAGTAAAAAGGTTGCTAAATGTAAAAATGAAAAATATCAATACACATCAGAGCTAAGATCACTGCCTTTTCCAGATATCACAAAGCAACATCTGGCCATGAGATCTTCCCACTCACATCTATGCATTCCTAGATTCGGAATCTTTAAATACTATTTAATAAGGAAATGAAACTCCTTGAGGAATAAGAAAGTCCTGGTCTAGGTAAAGGAAACAGTCAGTATGAATCTGGAACATGTGTTTGTTGTTAGAAAAGGTGACACTCTCAAAATTATCTGGAATGGTGGGGACACAGCTCCAGTGTAGAGTGCTGTGACTACATCAAAAAGAGACAGACAGAAGAACTGAAGGACAGAGTAGACAAGGAGCCTGATGTGTGCTTCAGAAACTAAATAAATAATATTCAAAAAGCTGAACATATGTGGTGGGTTCAATGAATGCCCCTCATAGCTCTAAGTATTCAAGCACTGCCAGGTGGCACTGCTGTTTTGGAAGGTTTAGGAAGTATGACCTTGCTGGGAGAAGCACATCACTGAGAATGGGCTTGAGCCTTGCCCACTTGTCTCTCTCTGCTTCCTGCCTGCTTGAAGATATGTGTTCAAACTCCCTCCTGCTATGCTTCCCCCACCTCCTACCATGATGGACTCTTGCCCCTCTGGAGCTATAAGCTAAATAAACTCTTCCTACTCTAAGTTTCCTTGAATATGGTACTTAGCACAGCACAAGAAAAGAAAATAATATAACATATATAGAAGGGGGATATACTAAAAAAGAAAAGATATGATGGGATGTTTTTTGCTCTTCATCACTCTTATCCTTATAGGAATTCACTTTTTTAAGTAATGAAGATCCTATCATTAGAGTAACAGTAAAGGGCCTTTAAGGGAAAACTCCAGAGAAGAGTGTCTCTGGTTTGGGTGGAAACCTAAATTTCTAGTTGGACAGAGTCCACAACCTGGCTAATGGAACCCTCCTCCAAGGAAGATAGGATCACCCATAGAAAGTCAGATTAACTTTAAGCCATAGTAAAAAGATGGAAGGAATAATTATCCCTTTAATGAGATAATGTACTTTTTCTATCCAGAATTCCCTCCCTCAGCACAGTCCCTGTGAGTTAGAAGGACTGGGTCCACCTACTTTTCTGAAACCTGAGTCAGAAAGGCAAGGCTTTTCTTTCCTTTTTTCTATCTCTTTCAGATGCTCCCCAGAACCTAAGTATGCTTTTTCTGATACTTTGTACTTCCTTAGTCTTCCTCTAGAACCTCTTCCCCACCCTCTGGCTGCCTGTCCACCATGTGTCTCGCCTCCATGCCAGCTGAAATGACATGTTTTTGTTTTTGTTTTTGTTTTCCTTCTCGCCTCCATTCTTCTCCTCTGGGCAGGAGGAGAGTTCATTCTTACCATAACTTCGTACACATGTAAGCAAAGGAAGGTGGGTACAGAAAACAGCAGATTCTCTAAAGGAGGAAGGATGCAATATTCTGATAGACAGAGTCCCCAAGGGAAAGATGGCTAATCACATATGCAAAGATGGCTAGACACACCAACTACTTGCTTTCTGGGAGGTAAGTTTCCAGAAGATCCTAACAAAACACCTAAAATAAAATGGACTCTGAGACCAAACTCCTAGAACCCAGGGTGTTGGCTCAATCAAGGCATACCTTATTCTACAGGAAAATGTGATTTTGGAAAAAATCCCATTGTTGGAGTAAATGATCACACAGAAAGACTATAAGAGGCAATTCATGTCACAAACTCTGGCTTGAGATTTTTTTATAAGTAAAAAAATCCATTTTGGTCAATGACATGGAATTTATAGTCTTTGTGGTTGTATGATCATTTTTCTGACCCTATTGAAAGGCTAGGAAATAATAAAACCCTAAGAAAACATAAAGTTTAATTTATTCTCAAATTAAATCAAACTAACTGTACTAAAACTTTAGTCACTGGTTCTAAGTGACAGCATGCTTGTAATCATCAGTCAAGAGAGTATGTGTGCATGGTCATATGACATCTCATGACTTTAGTGAAATGATGAGACATTATCAGTCTTGTGAAATTTTTAAAGGGTTTGGAAAGTCTTACTGAGAGAGGCGTGTGTCTCAGAATGTCTTTTTCTAATTTCATTATTAGTAGAATTTAATGACTTACAAACTTCTGTTCTTAATATTTTGAACTTTATGTAAGAAAATTCTGCATAGAAAACTATTTGAACAATAAATACCTCAGTAAGTAAATACCTTAGCAATTTATTATAAATTTTCTAATAATTATTTTCCCATCTTTCCCCTTTTGTTTCCAGAAGTTTTCTTTTATATCTTTTGCGAATCTGTTCCTATTACCTAATAGTGTTTTCCCTGTGGTGTCTATTTCTACGTTTATTCCTTGAGTCACTTCTAACTTATTTGTTTTATATCAGATTGTTGCCAAGCACTTGGATATATAAGCCTGCTGCCTCCGTCTTTCTGTATTTCAAAGAATACAGGGAAATTAAGAAACAGAAATTAGTAAGAGAAATTGATTTACAGTTGGGCAAAAATGGGGAGGCCCCAAACTTGCTTCTCTTTGTTCTTATGGGCATCTCTTACGCAGCCTTAAGACAAAGGCTGCATAGATTTTAGTTGTGAGACAGGTTAATTGGTCTTCTCCTGAGGCCAGGACGACCTGGGCCGCAGGTAGTTCCCCCATTGTCTGTTTCAGAGATAGGTTTTATTCACGTCTGGGTCAAAGAAAATGGGACCTCTTCCAGTGTGTGTGTGGGGGGGTGAATATGTACATGTTTACATGTGTGTCTGGTGACCAGCAGTCAACACTGGATTCCTCAACTGTTTTCCACCTTATTTTTAAATATTTTATTCATTATTTTTATTTTATGTGTATGAGTATATTGCCTGCATGTATGTAAGTGCACCCATGTCTTGCAATTCCCATGAAGGCGTAGGATTCCCTGGAACTGAAGTTATGGTTGTTAGCTGCCATGTGGGTGCTGAGAACCAGTGCGGAGTCCTCTGAAAGAGCAACCAGTGCTCTTAACTGCTGAGCCATTTCTCCAGGCCCCCACCTTAATTTTTGAGACAGGGTCTCGCAATTAAACCTGGAACTTACTGATTCAGCTACAGAAGCAGGCTAGTAAGCACCAGAGATCCTCCTGTTCTTACCTCTCCAGTGATGGGATTACAGGCATGTGCCAATGTGTCAATATTTTTAGCTTGGGTGCTAGGGGTCTGAACTCAGGTCCTCATGCTTCCACAGCAAGCACCTTACCAACTGAGTCATCTCCTTAGCCCCAAGATCCTCCATTTTTTTTAAAAAGAAGAAATTCCCCAGGATTTGTGGGATACAAGATCCCCACCTGTGCCAGGCCTGGCAGAGCATTTCGTCAGTAAGTCCAGTTCCGTCCTAGTGCAGAATGAAATGATTTTATATCTTTTCTTTGGAGGTCATCTTCAAAGTACAGAGTCCTGTATGTTAAACACTAATTTTGTAAGAAAAAAAAAATTATAAAGTTGACATTCTGTTCCCCATAGGAAGGGACACACATTTCCTTAGATCTCCCTCTCGTTTTTTGCCATGGTTTCAGCACAGAATCATGGGTTCGAATTATAGACTGCTTATGTCAGTGCTCAGGATGCTTGGTCTCTTCAGCTTCCTTGTCATGCTTGTTTCCCCACATGGTTTGTAATGCACTTTCCCCACTGTGAGTTCAGCAACTCTGTTGCCTAAGCTTCCCAGCCCATACTCTCCCAGGACACTCCCTTCTTTTCTTGAAAGACACCCCACACCTCACGTATACAGGACTAGACATATTTTGGGTTCTCATGTCATATAAATAATGTCCAACTGAATAGGTACATGTAAAATAAAATATATCAGCTCTCATTTCTCATACAGTTTTCTTCTCTTCATTTTTCTGCAGACTTCTTATCCCGTCCCTTTTCTGGTTGCAGAAAATTTGCTTGCACCAAATGAGCATTCTTTTACTATCGTATCTTTGATAAATGTTTCAAGCTCCCTGTCTCTTATAGGTCCAAGAACACATGTGCTGTCCCTCTTAGTGTGACAAACCCCTCCAAGTCCATGAAGAACAAAACATTCCACTGTAGACTGTAGCTTTGACTCCTGTGAGAGCTTCAGACAGCTCTGATGATGTCCTGCCTCACAGAGTTTAGACTCTCCAGCCTCCACAATCTTATAAACCAATTCCTCCCAATAAATCTTTGTCTCTCCATAGATAGATGATATATATATAGAGAGAGAGACAACATTTTTGTACAATATTTTATTGTATATTAAAATGTGGAAATGTGTATGTAAACTACCTATAAGCATTATGTTTGTTTGCTTTATTATTCAAAATATGGTAAGGATTTTAGCACCTTAAAGAATCTTGGTGGAAAATTGGTTCATAAAATATACATATTCCAAAATAAGGAGTTTGCTATGTGTCCTCTTGGAACACAGACAATCAATGCAAGTAGTACTCTGGGGCTTGGGAACAAGGGAGGACAGGACTCTGTCCCCTCAATCACATTTTTTAATAATTTATTGAGAATTTCATATATGAATATAAGGTGTTTTGATCAAATCCATGCCCACTCCCTCCCCTCCAACTCCTCCCATATCTCCCCATCACTTTTTTCAGAAAACTTCATATACTTTCTTCTTTTCTTTTTTTAAAATATTTTTTTAATTTTATGTGTATTCGTATATTGTCTGCATGTAGGTAAGAGGACCCATGTCATGCAATGCCTGCGGAGGACAGAAGAGGCTGTCGCATCTCCTGTTGGAACTGGCGTTACAGACAGTTGTTAGCTGCCATGTGAGTGCTGGGATTTGAACCAGGGTCTTCTGCAAGAACCGTCAGTGTTCTTAACCACTGATCCATGTCTCCAGCCCCTTTTCTTTTTTTTTTTATGGGACTTTTTGCTACTCAAACATTCCCCCCTCTGAAGAGGTAACCCTAAAATCTCTTAAGGATTGAATAAGAGCTCCCAAATACTTTAGATGTTTTTGGCCTTTGGAACGGAGTATGTTGCTAAGAGGCCCAAAGAACATTGTGACCTTTGGCCAAGAAACTGGCTACTTTTCTTTGGGGTCTTTTTACCCTAACTGCCTAGCCGATTCCTACCTCCTATTCTTATCACACCATCCTCTGAAAAGCTTACCCAACTTGCGGATAGGGAATCTGGATGCAAACCACTCTGGCTTCTTCCATGCTGAAGTGCAGGGTGAGGCTATTGGGGTACCCCTTTGGCAGGTCTATCTAAAAGACTCCCAAATTGCATAACTCTCCTCCTCCTCCTCCTCCTCCTCCTCCT
>NW_008360322.1:6569210-6574149 GCF_000622305.1 Nannospalax galili | reverse complement strand
GATACAAGTCTGAGGGAGATCTCTCTGTGTGTGTGTGTGTGTGTGTGTGTGATGGAGAAGTAAAGGCAAGAGTAATTAGCATTACAAGATCCAGACAAGGAACTTCTTAGAAAAAAGTCAGAACAGGGCAATTTTCAAATGTTCATATGAGAGTCCATTGAAATTTCTTGACAAGGGCTTCCAAAAGCATCCCTCTATTGGATGCCTTCTCATTTTTCTTTTGTCTGCCAGCACTGGACTTGAGAGTAATGAATTCAGGATTTGCTTTCAGGTATTTTGATAGCTGTTGGAGTGGTTAGAATCAGTGTCAGTTCCCTCTCAAAGGCTTCTCGATAGGGGGAGAAAACAAATTTATACATCATTTTAGAACAATTGCTGGTGTCTCCCTTAGCTACAGATGGATACTACAGTATTGCAGACCAAGATTTGAAGTCTTACATCTGAGCAGCACTTTCTGATAAGGAACAAAATAATGAATCAGAAATAATTGTCTAAATAACTTTTTACATGGACTTAAGCCTAATGTCTGGGAAGTGAAATTCCTTGAACTCTTAAAGAAATATACTGATGATTTTACTCTTTGGTTACAATTTCCTTTTGGGTGTTAAAGACCATACAGTTGGCCCAAATAAATCAATTTATTTTTATACTTAAAGTCATTTGAGGAGCTGTTCCTCAGGGGTCACATGGGCTTGGGAGGAGCCCCTGGCTCCTTTCTTTTACCAGTTCCATCTATGTGAAGATAAGTCAAAGGTCCTGCTGGACCATGTCTGGCTTCACTTGGAAGCATGAATGAGATGTTTCCTCTGAGTTGACCCTCCTCTTTGTAGACTGGACACTGGTTCAAGTCCATTTGATGGGGTCTCCATGGCCTCCCTGAGGAAGAGGACAGGTGACTCACCACAGTTACAGGACATTTTGAGGATGCTCATAGTCCCCTGGTAGTTAGTCAACCTTGCAAGGGGCAAAAATTGTCCTTTAAGTCCCTCTGACCAGAATAGTATATGCCTCAAAGTATAGCTTTTAAACATCCAATAAGGTTAGTTCCACCGGTCTGGTGCTTTTAATTACCATGTGCTATGTAGATACAGCTTGGGTAGAAAAAAACAAATATTCTCAGATAAACCTTGACTAGATATATATTTTGTTCCTTAAACTACTTGACTAAATTATGACCTTTGAAATTTTAAGATTATGCATATATTATTTTTGTCTCATTCTTTACATATCATAACCACCCTGGCTGTGGTGGTTTGACTAAGACTATCCCCCATAGGCTCAGGTATTTGAACCTTTGGCCCCAGTTGGTGAGAGTGAACATTTAAGAGGTATGTCCTGGAGGAAGCACATCACTGGGGGGAGGGCTTTGAGAGTTCACAGCCTTGCCCCACTTCCAGCTGCTCTATCTTTGCTTCCTGCATGAAGATGTGAGCTCTCAGCTCTCTGCTCTGGCCACCTCCTGCCATGCCTCCCCACTTCCTTCTATAAGTGGTCTCAGTCATGGTGTTTTATCACAGCAAAAGAAAAGTAGGTAATACACTGGGAAATAACTGAGATCAACAGGCTCTCAGTTATACCCCCTTCTTTTCAGGCCTCTCATCCTTGACTCAGATTAGAAGAAGACATCAATATACATAGACAAAAAGGGCTAGAAATATGAAACAAGTCTCAGAATCCAAAGTACAAGAGGAAACCAAATACATCTTTACAGCCCAGAGATGAGGCAGCTCTGTGGGGAATGTGAGTACAATCCAGAGATGTCTCCAGGAGGCTATGGAAATAACACAAGGGACCTGCTCACTGCAGGAGAAAATGCTAAGAAGAGGAAAAGTGTGTGGAGCTTTAGAACGAATTGTTTAAGACAACAAAATGAGGTTTTTGGGCGTATGAAATTAGAAAATGTGTGCTGCTACATAAGCCATTCACAGAAATAGTGGGATGAGCCACCCACTGATTTAGCATATAATGAGCTACTGTCAGTGTTTCAAGCATGTTCTGACTGAAGTTACACATTATGATAAAAAAAATGCAATAAAAATGAAACAAAAACTCAAGGAAGGATTTCATCTTCAACCACTGCCTTCAAACAGATTGTACATTTCTGCCTGCCAGGTGTAAAATGCTGGCTCATAAGTTAGTAGTCACTACTCCACCTCCAGAGAGCTACCAAAATGCTTCATCATTCCTTAAAATGGTCCCTGCAGCAGCAGCAGATGCCAGAGGCTTGTTAGAAATGCAAAATCTCAGACTTGGGACGTAGCTCAGGTGGTAGAGGACTTGCTTAGCTCTATATAAAGCAGGAGCAGTAGGTCATTCCTGCAATACCAGCACTTGCGAAGTGGAGGCAGAAGGATCAGGAATTTAAGGTCATTCTTGACTGCATAGTGAGTTTGAAGCCAGAGAGGGCTATATAAGTCCCATTTGTTGTTGTTGTTGTTGTTGTTGTTGTTGTTGTTGTTTAAAGGGAATGGGGCTGGAGAGATGACTCAGGAATTAAGAGCACTGACTACTCTTGCAGAAGACCCAGGTGCAGTTCCCAACACACAAGCCATCTAACAACCATCTTCAATTCCAGGGGATCCAAAGCCCTCTTCTGGCCTCCATGGGCATTGCATGGATAGGTATGCTTACATAGAAAGCTCTCATACACATAAAATAGAAATTAAAAAATGAATGGAAGGATGGAAGGGAATGCAAGAGGGAGGAGAGAGAGAAAGTGAGAGAGAGAGAAGGGAGGAAAGAAAAACACTCTCAAATTCCAACCCAGATCTTTCCCTCAGAATCTCCATTTTAACAATTTCCCCTATGATGTATACATGAATATGAAAGTTTGAAAACCATTAAAAGAAAATGTCTTTGAGTTCCTGAAGAAACTTAAGATTTTTCTCTTATCATCTAATTAATTTTTTGTCAGAATACTGTATTGCTTTGTTAACTATAAAATGGCCCTCTGATCAATAATATTAATATCAGCAGTAAGATTAATATATTTTAAATAGCATATATTATTTTCTGCAATATTAGGAAAAGTGGGGTCTGTCATTGGTTGAATTTGCTTTATTAAAAATTTAATTTTTAATTTCCCGCTGCCAGTAGTCACATACAGTAATAGTTGTAAAACAGAGTAATTTGACTAAGAGAGAGATCACTCTATAATTGGACTACGTCACTGTGGTCGCCAGCAATGGCTGCTCTCCTCCAGCTATCTGGTTGTGGCTGCTCTCCTCTGGCTATGGCCACTCTCCTGCTCTCTTAGTTCCTCCAATCAGTCATCCAGTCAGACCCCAGGGCTGGTGAAGAATCTGCGCCAGCGTCGCTGCATTCAGGCACAGGAGACCAGGTTCAGTGACACAGATCTGCTTTATTGCAAGAAAGTTTGGACTTATATAAGGGTAATAGTCCAATCACAACACAACATATAGGATCCCTTATTAACATGGCAGACTAGTATCCTATTACACTCTAGTGGGCCAGATGCCCTATTAGAATCAATGCATTCCAGCATGACAGATATATAAGGCAAAAGGCAAAATCAGTCACAAGATTTTCCACAACATCTCCCCCTATTTTTTCATTTTTAAGAGTGAAGCACAGTTCAGAATATATACTAATATCATCCCAGGAGCTGTATGTGGTGGCATAGGCAAGGGATTGATCCCTATTGTGGGCCCCATCCTTCATGATGGCAAGTTCTCTCGAGAGCAGCCTGGGCCAACTCCATGCCAACCAGTGGGAGTCGAGGTTCTTTGCCTTGGCAGTGTTGTCCCCACCTCAAGGGTCACCCAGCATTATGGACTGTGCCTGTCTTAGGTTGTCCCATCTTTTGGGATCTTACCTGTCATTGACTACCAGCCCTTGAACGGTGAGTCCCTTGGTATGGTCAGGCAGAGGGAGAGGCAGTGTATCAAGCTTTGGCCCGTGAAAAGGCCTCTTAAGGGGCTAAGGATTCAATAAAAGATGATGGAGCAGGGTCGTCCCATCTGGAGTAACAATGGGGCTTAGGGAGTGGTAAGTTCTAGGCATAGGTCTCATGGTCTGCCAACAGGAGTATATATCACAAGGCGTTTCCTGTGGCTCCAGCAGTCTGGCCATTGTCATTGGTTGAATTTGCTTTATTAAAAATTTAACTTTTAATTTCCTGCTGCCAGTAGTCACATACAGTAATAGCTGTAAAACAGAGTAATTTGACTAAGAGAGAGCTCAGTCTATAATTGGACTATGTCACTGTGGTCGTCAGCAATGGCTGCTCTCCTCCAGCTATCTCAGGTCCCTTGCACGGTTGTTCTGTAAAATTTTACACCTATGCTTAAGCCTTAATTTTCATATCTCTATTATTATAGGTTGGTAAGGGCAAGGTACAGCAGGTCCTTGTTTGCAGAGACATGCCTGGCAAGATCTGGAGGTGGGACAACAACTAACTGAACCAGAGAGATATGAGTTTTAACAAAATTACCAAGACCTTAACAATGCAGGGTCCAAAAATCAGGAGTTAGCAGTAATGATGGCACACATAATAAGGAACACAGACAAAGGTTTTCCTCTGGATTGAGGACTTAGCATAGCTAATGTCTCTGTTTGCAGAGAGAGATGTTCGAGGTCTCCCCAGGTTGGTGGCATTTGTGGTCTGCAAGATTGGTCTCTCAGTGGCTGAGAGGGGCGCTGCTTCCTCCAGGGTCAGGGCTGCCATTCCAGGGTCAGTGATTGTGGAGGGAGGTTTTCCATCACAGGCAATTCTAATATTCTGGGCTGGGATCCAGATGGGGGCTGGAAGATTATCTGGAAAGACACAAGCATAGCCTCACCCTTGTGTTAATAATAGGTGTGGACCTTTCCATTCACTTGTGAGAGGGTCCTTCCATCTCACCATGGGGGCAGGAGTGGGCTGAGTGAATGTCTCCCAATGCTTTATTGCTGGTGGGAGGCCACTGAAGTCAAATTT
>NW_008360322.1:6564107-6569090 GCF_000622305.1 Nannospalax galili | reverse complement strand
CCTTAACAATGCAGGGTCCAAAAATCAGGAGTTAGCAGTAATGATGGCACACATAGGTGAGGTGCTTCCTCCAGGGTCTGCCATCTCTGGGGTCGTTGGTTGTGGAGGGAGGTTTTCCATCGCAGGCAATTCTAATGTTCTGGGCTGGGATCCAGATGGGGGTTGGAAGATTATCTGGAAAGACACAAGCATAGCCTCATCCTTGTGTTAATAATAGGTGTGGACCTTTCCATTCACTTGTGAGAGGGTCCTTCCATCTCACCATGGGGGCAGGAGTGGGCTGAGTGAATGCCCCCCAATGCTTTATAGCTGGTGGGAGGCCATTGGAATCAAATTTTAGAACATTTAATACAAATAGAGCTTGTTGTATAACAAAATTGGGGTCCTTATAGCAGGGTCCTTTATCATTGTCTTCCCCTATTTTCTGTATTTGATTAATGAGTGTTTGGTGGGAATGTTCAACAATCCCTTGACCCTGAGGATTATAAGGGATACCAGTTATATGCCTAATATTCCAGTCAGAGCAAAAATGGCTGAAGGTAGCAGAAACATAACAAGGACGATTATCTGTTTTTATTTGCCAAGGAACTCCCATAAGGACCATGGCATATTTGACAGTCCTTACGGTATGAGAAGCCATCTCACCAGAGCAAACCAATGCAAAATGGACATTGGAAAAAGTATCAGTAATATGATGGATATACTTGAGCTTGCAAAAAGGAGAAAAATGAGTGACATCCATTTGTTGTATCTTGTTGGAGCCAAGGCCTCTAGGGAGAGTTCCAGAGGGTTGTAATGGTCCCAGAGGTAAAAGAGGGGCATAAGAGGAGCATGCATGGACCAAATGTTTACAGCTCTGAATTGGCAAGGTAAGGAGGAGCCTATATATAGCTTGGGGAGAAAGGTGGAAGTGGGCATGTAAGTCTCTAGCTTGTTGAATTAGGGTGGAGTCTAGGGTGGCACTAAGGACCACTTTGTCAATGGCAACACTGCCCTCTGCCAGAAGCCAGGAGATTGGTATGAGACCGCAAGTGTTGAATATACCAAGGGGCAGAGTGCTGCTCAAGTAATAATTGTAATGAAGAGAGTAACAAATCAAGGGGACTCTGGCAGGGCTGGAAAGCTGCAAAGGCCAGATGTTGTAGAGTCTGAATTACATAAGCACTGTCAGAAAAGATATTACAGGGAGTTGTAGGGAGATCCTGAAAGACCTGTAACATAGCTGAGAGCTCTCTGAGCTGTACAGACCCCTGGAAAGGGAAAACCTTATGTGAGGAGAGTTGTCCTTCCTGGTAAATTACATAACCAAATTTGCATTTACTAGAATCAGTAAAGATTAGAGGAGGCTTAAGAAGAGGGTTATGCTTTGGGAATGCCTGGGGAAATGGGGACAGGGGAAGCTGTCTTATTTCTTGAAGGAGTTTGTGTTTACGGTATGATTGTCATATTTCCCCTGATAGACTAGTAGGAGAGTTTGGAAGCCAGGGTTGTCAAGGAACAATGACTGTAGCATGTGAAGTGGAAGGGGAAGAACCAACGATTTGGGTCTGCAGCCATACAGAAGGCAGGAGGTGTGGAAAAGTTTAAGGGTTAGCATAGCCCATGCCTCAATAGCTGGGGTGACCTTATGAAGTTGACTCCATGAAGAATGGACCCATATCAGGGGGCCCTGGGTCTGCCAGAGTGCTCCCAAAGGAGTGTTTTTAGTAGGAATAACTAGTGTTTGGATGGGCAACATTGGCTGTATCCTATTTACAAATGCTTGGGACAGGTGAGAATTGGTTGTTGTGACAACATGTTGTGCCTCTGGAGAGACCTTGCAGGTAATGGAGACCATATCAGTACCCCACAAGAGGTCAAAGAGTGGTGTAAGCTCTTCTGTGGACATGGGTAAGAAGCCCCATATCCAATTGATGTTGCCACAGAGGGTCTGTGCCTCTGAAAGGGTAACTTCATCTGATAAGGTAAGAACAGGAGCAATGAGCCGGATGACATCTTGAATAGAGTGGCCCCAAAAGGTATAAGGGGCATGAAACTGTATTTTATCTGCTGCAATAGTAAGACCTAATGCTTAGAGGTTTGTTTTGAGTTTTTGAAAAGCTCCTTGTAAGATCTTAGGATCCTTATGGGCGACAAGAACGTCATCCATATAATATAAAATATAAACCTCAGTCAGCAAAGGTCTGCAGGCATGGGCCACATAATATTGACAGATAGTAGGACTGTTTTTCATTACCTGAGGCAAAACCTCCCATTGATAGTATTGAACTGGAAGGTTATAGTTAGTGGCAGGTATAGAGAAAGCAAAATAGGGCTTATCATCATCATGAAGAGGAATAGAGAAGAAACAGTCCTTAATATCTATTATAATAATTGTGCATTCTTTGGGTGAGGCAGTCCTGGTTGAAAGGTCCCTAAAGGCTTCATATGCTCATTAATAGCCCTTAAATCCTGTAGAAGTCTCAACTTTCCTGATCTCTTTTGTATAACAAAAATGGGAGAATTATGAGGACTAAGGGAGGGCTCAATATGACCCAACGATAACTGTTCCTGAACCAAGGAGATCAAGTGAGCTAATTTATGTGAAGGAAGAAGCCACTGCTCCACTCATATGGGAGCTTTAGTGTCCCACATTAGTTTGATGGGGGGCGGCTTGTGCAGTGGAGCAGTGGCCGTTAGAATTCGGGATGAGGGTGGGGGGCATTACTTAACCTCTGTTCTACAATAAGGTCATCATAAAAGGCTTTGTCATTGGTAGTTAGAACAACCACCATATTACAGAGGATATCTCTCCCCCACAGGTTATGGGGGAGCCCTACAGCTAGGAGTGGTTTAAAATAGCTCCTGTATTGCTATCCAGGTCAGTCCAGACCACGGCACGTTGGACCTGTAAAGTATTTTGTAAGCCCCCAACACCTTGTATAGGGGGTCCAGGCTTACAGTGCCAATGAGACAAGGCTTCTTCCTATCTGATTACAGTAACATCGGCCCCTGTATCAATTAGGCCTTTAAACTTATGTCCATCTAGGGAAAGTTGCATCTTAGGCTTATGCAAATCAATAGGTATCATCCATTGGATGTGGGGGGTGTATTCCCTTACTTCCTCTCTTTGGGGCTGGGCTGAGAGGCACCCCATTGCCCTTTTGTATGGGTTTACCATCTGCATCCACCTTAGACCTGCATTCTCTTGCCCAATGAAAGCCTTTGTGGCATCTCGGGCATTTTGAAGGGGGAACCTGGCTCCTTTTGGCCTCTTTCCTAATCTTATTAGGACAGGTACATGACCGATGGCCCTGTCCCCCACAGGCCCAACATTTGCCTTTGTCCATCTTGGCCAGCGGCTGATGAGCAGCCAGTGCCTCAGCAAGGGCCGTGGCATGGGCCCGAGCAGTCCCCACATCTTGGCAGGCCAGAATCCATTCAGAGACATCCTTGTGTCTAACGGGTCCTATGGGAAGGCGACACTCTGTAGAGCAGCCTTCATATGCAAGATCCTTGAACAAGGCATCGGCAGCTCCCTGATGACTGATGTCTCTATTTATACTTTGTTGGCATCTCTCAACAAAATCAGAGAAAGTCTCGCCTAGTTTTTGTATCAATTTGGTTAATTTGGTATGACCACGAGTCGGCATACTTGGAAAAGCACGAAGCGCACAAAGCCGTACTTGTTCAAAGTAGCGGGGAGGCCCCTGTGCCTGAGCTTGGGGGGGGTCTCAAAATTGCCATGTCCTACTAGAGCATCAATTTCAACGTTTTGGACGTTGGCATTTCTATTGTGATCTGCCTGTTGTTCACATTCATCTTGGTAAGCAGCTTTCCATAAAAGGAAATTGCCTCCCCTAAGCAGGCACGGGCGATATTCTGCCAATCATAGGGGGTATTGGCTGAATAACTGATTGTATCTAATAACTGACCAAACCAGGGGGAGTGAATGCCATCCTCAACTGCTGCCTTAAGCAGCTTCCTTAAGGTATCATGAGAATATGGATTCCAGACATTGGGGTCCTGTTGTCCCTGATTGACAGTAACTGGGAAGAAGTGTGGAAAATCTCCCATTGTATCATAGAAGAGGGGCCTATGTGGGAGGGGCTTTCAGTCCTCCTCCAGAAGGGAGGGGTAGATGGACTGGGGGGGAACTTCCTTAAAGCTAGTGCAAGATGGCGGAAAGTAGCCATCGCCCTGTAATGGCGGAGCGTAGGTTGCCTTAACTTCCTGTTTTTTATCAAAGCCAATACAAGATGGCGGAGGGTAGCCATCGCCCTGTAATGGCGGAGCAAAGGTGATCTTGACTTCCTGTTTTTCATCAGGGTAGCTCTCAAACCCCAATTCCTCATTTTTTATATCATCATTAATAGTCATAGTTTCATCAGAACAAGAATTTGTTAGTTTTGTTTTAACTGGAAATGCCTGGGACAGTCCATCCCCAGCGTCCTGTTGTTATATTTGCTCATCTATCTCCTTTAGTAGGAGATTTCCCTGTTCAGGGGCTTTGGGGGGGAACTCCCAGAAGGGAGGCCAGAATGGCAGTCACAATGGGATAGAACAGCCCAGACTGTGGGCGTCCCTCCCTAACTTCTCTACGAAGGGCCAAGAATAAAATGCAAGCCCATTGTTCAGGATCCCAGCAACAAGAATCTGTAAACCAGGGGGAAGGAGCTAGTACTTCATCTAAAACCTTAGTTACATCCTTTTCTGTTACCCTAATTTGCCTATTCCCAAGGAGAGAAACCAGTGCAGCAGTGCAGGGGCTGGAAGCAGCTGGATGACTATTCTCCATAGCAGAGGTCACTCACCCTGCAAGACATACCTAAAGGGACTCAGGAACCATTGAGGAAGATGATCAGTGGAGACAGGAACGACATGCCAAACTGAAGACTGCGAGCCAGAAGAGGCTTCGTGCCCCACGTTGGGTGCCAGCTGTGGTCTTCTGCTGTGGCTGCTCTCCTCTTGCTATGGCCATTCTCCTGCTCTCTTAGATTCTCT
>NW_008360322.1:6547808-6558064 GCF_000622305.1 Nannospalax galili | reverse complement strand
ACCGCTGGTCTACAATGTGTTCATCATAAAAGGCTTTGTCATTGGTAGTTAGAACAACCTCCATGTTGCAGAGGATATCTCTCCCCCACAGGTTATGAGGAAGCCCTGAAGCTAGGAGAGGTTTAATAGCTCCTGTGTTGCTGTCTGGGTCAGTCCAGACCATGGGGCATTGGACCTGTAAAGTATTTTGTAAGCCCCCAACACCTTGTATAGGGGGTCCAGGCTTATGGTGCCAATGAGACAAGGCTTCTTCCTGCCTGATTACAGTAATATCAGCCCCTGTATCAATTAGGCCTTTAAACTTATGTCCATCTAGGGAAAGTTGCATCCTAGGCTTATGCAAATCAATAGGCATCACCCATTGGACATGGGGCGTGTATTCCCTTACTTCCTCTCTTTGGGGCAGGGCTGAGAAGTGCCCTGTTGCCCGTTTAAAAGCACCTTTTGTATGGGTTTACCATCTGCATCCACCTTAGACCTACATTCTCTTACCCAATGAAAGCCTTTGCGGCATCTCAGGCACTTTGAAGGGGGAATCTGGCTCCTTTTGGCCTCTTTCATAATCTTATTAGGACAGGTAGGTGATCAACGGCCCTGTCCCCTGCAGGCAAAACATTTGCCTTTTTCCATCTCTGCCTGAGGCTGATATGCAGCCAGTGCCTCAGCAAGGGCTGTGGCATGGGCCTGAGTGGTCCCTACATCTTGGCAGGCCAGAATCCAGAGGCATCCTTGTGTCTAACAGGTCCTATGGCAAGGTGGCACTCTGTAGAGCAGCCTTCATATACAAGATCCTTGAGCAAAGCATCGGCAGCTCCCTGATGACTGATCTTTCTATTTATATTTTGTTGGCATCTCTCAACAAAATCAGAGAAAGACTCGCCTGGTTTTTGTATCAATTTGGTTAATTTGATATCACCATGAGTCGGCATACTTCAAAAAGCACGAATCATGCAAAGCCGTACTTGCTCAAAGTAGTAGGGAGGTCGCTGTGCCTAAGCTTGGGGGGTGTCTCAAAACTACTGCGTCCTACTAGAGCATCAATTCCATTTTTTTGGATGTTGGCATTTCTATAGCGCTCTGCCTGTTGTTCACATTCATCTTGGTAAGCAGCTTTCCATAAAAGGAAATTGCCTCCCCTAAGCAGGCACGGGCGATATTCTGCCAATCATAGGGGGTATTGGCTGAATAACTGATTGTATCTAATAACTGACCAAACCAGGGGGAGTGAATGCCATCCTCAACTGCTGCCTTAAGCAGCTTCCTTAAGGTATCATGAGAATATGGATTCCAGACATTGGTTGTTCACATTCATCTTGGTAAGCAGCTTTCCATAAAAGGAAATTGCCTCCCCTAAGCAGGCACGGGCGATATTCTGCCAATCATAGGGGGTATTGGCTGAATAACTGATTGTATCTAATAACTGACCAAACCAGGGGGAGTGAATGCCATCCTCAACTGCTGCCTTAAGCAGCTTCCTTAAGGTATCATGAGAATATGGATTCCAGACATTGGGGTCCTGTTGTCCCTGATTGACAGTAACTGGGAAGAAGTGTGGAAAATCTCCCATTGTATCATAGAAGAGGGGCCTATGTGGGAGGGGCTTTCAGTCCTCCTCCAGAAGGGAGGGGTAGATGGACTGGGGGGGAACTTCCTTAAAGCTAGTGCAAGATGGCGGAAAGTAGCCATCGCCCTGTAATGGCGGAGCGTAGGTTGCCTTAACTTCCTGTTTTTTATCAAAGCCAATACAAGATGGCGGAGGGTAGCCATCGCCCTGTAATGGCGGAGCAAAGGTGATCTTGACTTCCTGTTTTTCATCAGGGTAGCTCTCAAACCCCAATTCCTCATTTTTTATATCATCATTAATAGTCATAGTTTCATCAGAACAAGAATTTGTTAGTTTTGTTTTAACTGGAAATGCCTGGGACAGTCCATCCCCAGCGTCCTGTTGTTATATTTGCTCATCTATCTCCTTTAGTAGGAGATTTCCCTGTTCAGGGGCTTTGGGGGGGAACTCCCAGAAGGGAGGCCAGAATGGCAGTCACAATGGGATAGAACAGCCCAGACTGTGGGCGTCCCTCCCTAACTTCTCTACGAAGGGCCAAGAATAAAATGCAAGCCCATTGTTCAGGATCCCAGCAACAAGAATCTGTAAACCAGGGGGAAGGAGCTAGTACTTCATCTAAAACCTTAGTTACATCCTTTTCTGTTACCCTAATTTGCCTATTCCCAAGGAGAGAAACCAGTGCAGCAGTGCAGGTCATCATTTACCAGCCATGTAAACATGATCAACAATTCACTTTTGTGAACCTTATTTTATTTATATGTAACAGCAATAGTTCTCCTTTTTTTTTTCTTTCATTTTTTTTGAGACAGAGGCTCCCTGTAACCCCAGCTGTCTTGGAACTCACCATGTAGACCAGACAGTAGTAAAAGATGCAGTCCAGAAGGCTTTGTGAAGTATTGAAGTAATAACAGGATGAAGACTTGATCAGCATCTCCATGAAGATAAAATCATGACCACGCTTCATGTGTTGGGCTCTGTTTCTGATGATTGTTGGCCTCAGTGCAGCATTTCTGTCTGTTTCCTCAAAGATTTAGCAGACTTAAATTCCGTTTCAATAATGTAATGTAACTCTAGTTGGATCTGAATAACCCCTTGTTAGGAAGTCAAAGGCAGGAGGAAGAGGATGTGAAGTTTTGGCCCCAGGATCTTTCTTTTCTTTTGCCAAAGGAAAGAGAAGCTTCTGCCCTTCAGATAAACCTTGAGGTCCAGGTATTCAATTCCAATAGGCATGTTTTTAGGAGGGAGAAAGACAAGATGGCCTGGGTTACACACACGTCAGAATTCTTAATCCAAGATTGCAATTTGGAATTTCATTTCTATCTTTGATTTGTACCACAAAAACGTCTTCAAAATATTATTGCCATTTCATAACAAATACACTTAAAATATGAAACTTTCCTAAATCAAAAGATCGGGCAACCCTAAATCCAATCATCAATAGATAGTCCACTAAAACTAAAACAGGCATATTTAGGCCCCAAAAGCCTAAACACCCCTACCCCAAATCCACTCACTTAATGGCCTTACTTGGTCTTTAGCCAGCCCTGAGATATCTTTGGTCTCTAAGTTTGTCTTAAGTTGATCCTAAGAGATACTGAAGTGCCTGTTGCAAGATCAAACTTCCTGCCTTTCTGGTGGCCCAGGCTGCTCTTGTGGTTCACTGAAATTCATATGTTCCAGCATGAGGAAAGGAATCTGAACCTATGAGCATCAAGGAGAGGCTGCTCATGTGTGACAGTTCTGAGCTGTGCTTGGACCTTAAGTTATCCCTCCAAGGTAAATGGATTCTTCTAGTGCCTGTGTATATGTGGAGAGCCTCAGGTACATTTGAATCGCTAAAAATGTTCCTTTTTCATATTTATTTATTTCCCCGGGCCCTTCTTTGTCCAGGCATAGTAACTAGTCATTGATGTCAGAAGGAAAGGCATTTAGGAAGAGACTTGAAGGTATGTCTGAGGGAAAGAGATGAAGCAGGACCTGTAGGTAGAGCATCCTGCCAGTGAAAGAGCTCTTCCTGGGCCTCACATCTCTGAAGTACATATGTGGCCACAACCACTTTGTTTGTTTCCAGCTGCCCTCATAATGAGGGTTTAGACTTTACCATTAAATCAAAATAATTTCTGAATTAATTGTTCACATATTTTTAGTTCTTCTGTCCTGCCCCATAAAATTAAATCATTGGCAAACAACAATTTTCATGACAAAAATAAAATATATCATAAAAATAAAACTAGTGTGAAGTTAATCACACAGACACAATGAAAAAGTTGTCTGAGATGGGGTATTCATACATTTTCTCTATGTTCAGTGTCACTAGAGTCGAGATAATTATATGGGAAGGTATTTTTGATTTAACTAATTTCTGTCTATGAGCTGTTATAAGAGTAGACAAAAACAACTTAGATTTGTTCCAGTTGCTAAAATGCTGGTGGAAGCACGTGGCTTTATTTGAGCCTTTGGCCCACACAGAAGGGCTTATGAGGAATGAATTCTGGATTAGCCACCAGCTTTGCGGATGTGCACAGGAGTTGATGGAATGTGGCAAGGAAAGTGTGACCCGTGCCAACTACTATACCATTGATTATCTTACTACTGCTAGAAAGAATTTGAATAGGCTTAACTTGCTCTAAATGAAAAGAAAAATACCTAGAGCTGGCATTGCTCCAGATGTGTCTCAGTGAACAACAGTTTTGTAGTGTCAAAGTCCTGTGTCAAGCCCAAGGTCACTAAGACTAAGACTTGTCAATCTAGTTAGAGGAGACAGAGATTCACTATTGACCCCGTGGCTCTACCGTCGGCATCTACAATCCATGAAAGCAGAAATATTTCTATTTGCAACACAGGCACATGGCAAATACTCAATAAATTTGTGATGGTTGGATGGTTGAATGGACAGATGGCTGAATGTGAAATTGCATGCTAACAAAATACAGATGGAAGAGATTTTCACTTATTAGTAAATGATGAAACCAAAAGTGCTTAATTGTGTAATTGGCAGGTCCTATGACACCCTTTACTTAAAGTCTCAGACTAATTGTCTAGGACATGTTCTGTCCTGTGTAAAATCACCCATTCTCTTGTCCCTTTCCTTGAGCTCAAAGACCTGTCAGCACCATCTTCATTCCCTAATGACCTTAGGACTTAAAAGAAAGGAAAATTGCATTCTGTTCTGAGAAAGATGAGATTTTCATAGTAGAATCACAGTGAGTCTAATAGTCAGAGATTCTGAAAAATCTATTAATTGTACTATTCTACAATGAAGCATGCCGAAAGTTTCCTCTATACTACTTTAACTTCATATTCACCCAGGTACAATACTGAAGAAAAAGGTCTCAAAGTGAGTTTTGATCTCTTTACAGGTGTCTCTTCCCTGGCTGGCCCTCCTCCTTCTATAGAAGATATCTTACCTTACTTCACGGTATTTGGGAAGCAGCTGAACTGAGTAGACAGCTGAAAAACACAACTTCCCAAGTATGACTTTTTGTCAAAAGAAAAATTGCTGATTAGTGAAACAGAGGAGGAACCCAGTGACACACGGCTTTCAAACCCTCACTCTGGTCACCACAGTCAAGGTCCTAGTCACAGGAAAGAATCCACCCCTCCCAAAGGATTTAAAAGCCCCAGAGAACACTGAGCTTCAGGGTATGTGTGTTCCAGAAGCTTCATGCTTACCCCACATGCTTTAATGCCTTTTTCTAACATGGCTTAAGATTTTATGCTCTATGGAATATCAATTTCCTGAGTTCTTTCTCTTCCTTCTGTTTCCTTAATTCACAAAATACCTTCAACTTTAGAGTATTGACACAGAGATGGGCTTTTTGCCTTTTCTTAACATATCTGTTAACTACTCTGGTCCGGAAACTGGAAACACCAGGATTGTGTGAGCATGGAACCAGCTTAATAAAACAGGACAGAAAAACAGCCAACATGGTGGCACCATTTGACTGATTATTGTCTGTAGATACACAGAATATATGCCTAGTAACGTTTTTCCTCAAAACTCCTGCTGACTTGACGACATTAATCAAACAGTTCATTTCTGATTAACCCAGGGCCTGTCCATATAGGCACATGTGCAGAGTTCTGATAAGGTGAGGAGAGATGTGTTTCCATGTCAACAATTTAAAGGCTGGAACTATTTTGAGTTGTTAATATAAACTTTGCTATTAGCACACTGACTTTGATGGTTTTGAAAAGAATAAATTCTAATACAATTACAGAGACTGTTGAAACATATTAGATCTCTAGAGAAACTGGAAAAATATGTACACATGACAGGCTTGTCAATCATCTCTTGCTCTGATGTGGTGATATTAGCATGTGATTTTTTTTAACTAGAAAAAAATGACACTATAGTATTTCAGAGGGTCCCAAACTAAAACACTGTATCAATTTTTATGGATTTCTTCTACATCTTATGTAATGACTCAAAAGTGAAAAGTAAAAAGATATATAAATTCTTATAGTTGTATCTTGACGTATCATATCATTTGATTGGCTCATTAGTATTCAGAAAATCGCAGTATCATTATCTTAACCACAGGCAATGTTGTGCTCAGTAATAACTGGAGAACCATGAAGATTCTAGTCCCTGGACACTACTAGTCAGCTCTTCACTCTTCCTTCTCTGGGACCCCCTTGCTCAGAGACAAAATGAAAATCACTTCATGCCATACTTTTGATCTCAATAAGAACAAGAAACAAACCAGCAAAACAAGATATCATTTGTGAACAGTCATCATGAGCCCAGTCTCATCCTTAGAGATATCCAGGGCTGCAGGCATCAAAGGTGGGAAGAAGACTGACCAAGGAGCAGCAGGACCTGAGAAAGCAGGGGAGAGTCAGGAAGTCAAGATGGAGCTGGTGGGCAAGGAGGCAGAATATTTGGGGAAGACATAAATAATGCTGGAAAAACTTACATTCTAAATTTACTGAATCCTAAATATCCCTCCAGTTATAGTTATAATCGTTACCAATATAATATAGAAAATAACTATGGCTTCAATAACATGGCCCTCTGGCCTATGACTTGAAGACCATACATGCTGTCTTCTGAAAATCCTGTCCTTCTGTATGGAGGATGCTCTAATGTTGGCCCCGGTGACAGCAGAGCAAGGAGACTAATGCAGGTCCTTCTGAGATAGGGGACTCCCCTGACAGGCAACTTAGACTCCATGGCCCCTGCATCCCTCACAAGCTTTCCCAGAACTGCATAAGAACTTAGGCACTCCCACCTAATCTCTCTTCTCCCTCTCTCCCTCATTCCTGAGCAGGCTTGGGTTGCTCTTGGGTTGATCCTTCAGCTCTCTCTGAAGCATCCCCCTTAAGAATTATTTTGTACATTTAATTCCATTTCAGTACCTGCTTACCTGCTTTATGGATCCAGACTCACTTGTTCCCTAAACATATTCTATATCTTTAATGAAAAGTTTAGGATAAGGAACTAAACTTTTTTGAATATCTACTATACACCAGATTCTTTACAAATATATAGTTTAATTTTTATTAATTCTATCCAATAACACTGTACTATATCTATACATGAGAAGGTTGTATTTAAAGAATTTAGGAATTAGACTGAACCATGAGACTGCCATATTTATAAGTGTAAAGTTTCAAATGGTTTTATCCATACAAGGTAACACGACTACAAAGTGAACAAACTACAACTTGAAGGCATGCCTTCTGCTTGCAAAGCCTGTTTATTTTCAATCTACCACAGTACTTGAGGGAACTTGGTAAAGAGAGAATGCATGTATAAATCTCACCCATGAGTTTATTCAATGTCATGTTTTGACAAAATATATACTAAAAGTATCTCAGAATATCAGACATCCTTGAGACAGAATGACAACTTTAAAAAAAAAATCTCTCATTCTCAATCTTTCCTTCCTGTTTGTAATACTGAGTATTAAAAATGTGAATAATATATATGCATAGAAAAAGCCTATAAGCCACTGGTGACAGGATGTGGAACATTTTTGTTATGTTTTTGTTCATCTATAGTTTTATGTTTCCGACAATGAATGTGTATTACTTATATAATAAAAAAGTTATTAAAGTAAAACATAAAATTGTATTGCTAGCAAATCATTCTCCAAGCACATCTCTGATCCCAGTGCCATTATTCATAACTGTTCTCAGAAAGCAGAATAGTAAATAGGAAAGAAAATGAATCCTCCTGCTCCATCGCTCACCCTTTCTGGTCATGTACCTTTCTGACTGTACATTGAGTTTTTCCTGCACTAGAGGACACTAGTCCCCTACCTGGCAGCAGGTATGTTCCAATGAGGCTAGGACACCCAAAGTTCTGAAAAGATTCCAACTACTCTCTTGGGGATTCAAGAAGAGTGAGTACACAAAGATTCTTGGGGTTTTACAAGAATTCTACATGAATTCCTAACTATGCTTCACCTAATTGAGCATATTTGTTATTTATATACAAGCTTCATGTGTATCTGTTTTTTTATTTTTATTTATTTTATTTATTTTACACATATGAGTATTTTACCTGAATATATATAAGCTCACCATGTGCCTAAAATTCCCAGACAAGAAGGTGTTGGGATCCCCTGGAAATGGAGTTATGGACTGTTGTTAGCTATCATGTGGGTGCTGGGAACTGAACCTGGGTTCTCCGCAAAAGCAGCCAGTGTTCTTAACCATTAAGCAGTCTCTTCAGCCCCTCTGTTAATATTAGGTTAAAGCAGACATTTTTGAGATAATATGTTACCACAAAAGGATAAACATTGGCCGAAATAAAGCCCAAACTAATGTTTTGTCCTGGGTAATAAATCTTAATATTAAGATCAGATTTTGTTTCCTGTTATAAGCATTACTAACATTAGAAAGATAATAATCTCTTTATCCTGACCTTCAAACTTAATTGAAGCAAAATTCAGATTTCAATCAATTATTCTAAAAGGGAAGGAAAAAGGCATTTCAGCAATAATAAAAATCTTTTTCACCCTTTTCTCTATTTCCATAATGTTCTATATATTCCAGTAATGTAACACATTGAATTATAAAACTTGGTGCCCTTGTCATGTCACTAAACTTGGCATTGCTTCATGGCAGATCTATAACTAGAGGAGTCAAATAACCATGCTAACTCTTACGTGAATATGGGGTAAGCATATTGAACTGAAAAGCAAATGAGTGACTTTGTAATAGTGTTGCAGCTTACAAAGGGCTTTTCCCATAGCTTTATCTTGTTTACTGTGGGAAATGATGGTGACAGGTACAAGTAGCAACATACCTACCAGATTCAGCTACTGCTTCCAGCAGGCTCATAACAACAACATCCCATGGCTGCCATTATTCTCTTCTGAAAGAACTTGATTATTGCGCCAAAAAAAAAAAAAAAAAAAAAAAGCAACATCAAGGCATGGGTAAGTGGGTAAGTTTCTAAGGACACATATACTTACCCGAATAATTTCTTTTTAATTGGATGGCTTCCCAAGAACATTTAGAACATCAAGTAGTGTGTTCTCTTTTAAATTCCACCCTACGAGAGCATGTGTTCAGTGTGTTTCCACATTGAGCAGTTTGCAAATATTATCTCATGTAATCCTCCAAATAGCCCTAGAGATATGAACCACCAGTCTCATTTTTCAGAAGAGTAAACTTAGGCATTGAATAGTAGTGTGACAGCCCAGGGTCACAAAGCCAGTGAATGTTGTCATCAGGGTGTAGTGACAGACAATTCCGCTCCAGAGCCATGAGCATGAGGGCTTAGCAGTCAAGCTGCACCAAAACTTTCCCTTGGCTTTGCCTCACATCTCACAATCTAGGGCAAATAGCCAACTGACAGTAAAGGAATGCAAACAGATACCATGTTTGTCAAAAATTTTCCCCTAAATTTGGTTTCTCTGGAAGAAAAAAAGGCAGTGTCAATTATTAGCCTAATTATTCAAAAGCTGACTGGTGTCTGTGGTCTATCTATCTAGACACTGTCCATTCCACTTCTTTATTTCTTTCCTAGTGCTATATTTCCCAAAAAAAATGCTTAAAAGTACAGTGGCTTACATGGGCCAGGGCTTTGTTTAAATTTAGGTACAAAGAGGGGAAAACAACAGCTTGTTGTAGAGGTGAACTATAAAAGGCAAAGTCTAGGACTTAGTTCCTCATTAATAGGATAAGCTAACTGCTGTGACTAATACACTCCAGCTTAGCATAAAAGAAATCGATGACTTGCTCAAATAGATCAATTACTGGAGAGATCAGGATGGAGAGAGTGGAAGGCTGGCTTTGCACTGCCATCCAGAGACCTGAAACGGGCTCTGCCATCTTTATCATGTGGATTTTGAAACTGTCCATATGCAAGCCAGTCAGCGGATGAGGTAAGGAACCTCAACATCTGCTTTTTAACGCATAATCTACTGTTGGGGCTTTGTAGAAAGGCCCCAGCTTACTAAGAGAATGGTGGAAATATCTTGCTATGCAGTCACTTTCTGAACGTCACTCCATCTCATGGAGGCAGAGTAGTATGTTTCCTTGTAGCCAACCGTCTCTACCATACCAGACAGCCAAGTCTCTGTGCTTTCTCTGGCCTGTATTTCTTTCTCTGTAAATTGGGGGTTTGAACCCAGTATCATCATCATTAGAACTTAGTTTGAATCAGTTTTCATACACATATGAAAGGCATATTATATATATGATATAGGCATATGAATACATCATTTTTTTACAA
>NW_008360322.1:6531447-6542998 GCF_000622305.1 Nannospalax galili | reverse complement strand
GTCCATTTGATATATGGTATTGTTTAATTCTGATGTCTCTCTGTTAACTCTCTGCCCTGTTGACCTATCTAATGGAGATGGTGGGGTATTGAAGTCCCCTACTATTAATGAGTTGGTGTTAATTTGGGTCTTAAAGTCCTGTAGTATTTTTTTATGAAGTTGGGTGCACCAGAGTTTGGTCAATATATGTTCATGACTGTAATATCTTCTTGATTGATTGTTCCTTTAATCAAAATGAAATAGCCCTCTTTGTCTTTTCTGGTTAGTTGAATACATCATTTTTTATCTCAGGATATAAACTTACTTTCTCTGATTTTTAAACCATTAAGTAGGGGCTACTTAGCCATAAAGTCTTTCATTTCTAATGTCTCTTTTTTTTTTTTTTTTTTCACTGGCATAGACTGAGTACTAATTGTGGCATTCAGTATTGCATCAAAAGTACCATGCTGAAGGCACTTCCATGGAGAGGGCTCTAGCCTAAAACTAATATGCCTATAAATTGCATGTCATACTGTAATTCTAAATTATGTAGTGGGTAGATGATATTTGAAACATCTCTAATGAAATCTGTGGGGTTGGGGATGTACTTCAGTGGCATGCTCAAGGCTCTGGGTCTGATTCCCTCAAACTGGAAAAAAATCCAAAAACAAAACCAAATCATGGTGCGTGCTATTACTACTCTATTAAAAACTATGGCTTAACCAGCACCTTATGATTATCACATTTAATTTTCATAACAACCTAGAAACTTCTGACTTCATTTACAGGTGAGGAAAAGGAGGCTGTGGGGAAAAGCGTCAGAACTGGGGCAAACACCCAGGACTCCTGCTTCTCAATGCTGCTCGCTAATAAGCCACGATTCTCTCACTGCGTGGGGCCGCCAGCTTTCATCAGCTCTTTTCCCACTGTAGCTCCCCTGACTTGGGAGCCTTTCCCTGATGTCTCTTTACTACACGCTTTGCAGCTGCCTCTGGTACATGGTTAATTTCCCATCATTTTCTGTGAGCAGATGTTCCCAGGGAGTCGAGCTGCTATCCTTTCCCTGGCACTCTCTCCTGCAGATGACTGGATTGAGCACAGTAGCCGTTAGCCATCTTTTTGATCTAAAAAGAAAAGATTTCCCCACTGGATATTCCTCATGATGATGTAATTAGTTTCCTGGACATACCTAACAAATTTATTTCTAATCACAAGGGATGAGGAGAGAGAGAAAGAGCCATTCATCTCAGATTGCTGCAGTTAATATGCACCGTTCCACCCCCCTTTGTGCGATGTCTTCTTCAGTGATTGTTCAAAGGTTCTGGGGCAATAGGCTGCCCTTCAAAATCAGTGGGGAACTTCACATTCATAAAGGTATCTCAGACACTATTAAATTGCTGTTTCAAAGATGGCAAAGTCATTAGAGCTGGAAATCCTTTCTGTTTCATACTGTCCTCTACATTAAGAACAGGTGAAACTCTTAATAACTTTTTGGAGATTGTGTTTGATTCAAAGACACAATACAGAACATTCTGTATAAACAAATCCAGCTGTTAAAAATTTCCAACTCTATGAGTACAGCCATAGTATATTTTTGTACAGGACCATATTGAAAGGTATTATTAGGAATAATGTCTCCTAAATTCATGCATCACGTACAAAAATAATTTTAGCCCAACTACCTAATCATCTGAATGAGTCAGAAGTATAATCTAAGGTGTACCATTTCCCATTAATGTAAAACCAAGAAAATGCTTTAATAAGCAAAATAGGCCTTGGAATAGGCCAGGAGGAGGCCATGATGTTTGTCCTTGCATAGGGCCAGAGAGGAAAGAACTAAGAAGCAGAAGAGATGGAAACTTAGCCAAGCACAGACTGTCCACCAACCAGTCAACGATTCATTTGAGATTCAAATAGTAGACATTATCACCTCCCTTTAAAGTCATGTTTAAAACAGACATAAGACACATGCAAAACACTCCACATTCATTACAAACAAGGGCCAAGAGCAAGGAGCATAACTGGTGGGCAAGTTCCCCTTCTCTGCACATGATATTGACTTTCAGAGATATGGGCACATTGGATGAGAGGATCATTTCAAAGACCCAAGAGGTTGGAGACAGTGCTAATTAGTATCAGCTGAGGAAAGAAAATTTGAAGACAGTTTACATCTCTGTTTCAACAAACAGCATAGTTTATGTATTTTTTGAAGTTGCAAATTTGACTTGTTGAGGTAAATTTTAAAAGAATAACATGACATAACCAATTATATAGATATTCATTCTCCCATAAGAAAGCAGAATCAGAAAAACAATTCCAAAAACAAATGTTAAGTTTTTCGGATAAAAGGTCTGTCGTGTGTTTCTGCAATCCTAGAAACACTGAATCTGAGAGAAACTAAGCTTCTTCCTAAAAGACTCCACATGAACCCTTCAACATGTAATAGTCTTCCTTAAGCTTTTAAAAATGTACATTGAATTTCTTATCACAATACATTGAGCCACTTTATAGAGTTATTCTTGAAGTCTTAACTTGTTAATGGAGCTATTGATAAAATTAAATGTGGTAACTCACTCAAAGATGTGTCTGACACATAAAAGTCAATATATACTGGCTCTCTTACACTTTTCTCTTTGTCACTATATAGATTCATATATACTAAGTAGTCCAGGCAAACTGTGAGGGTAATGTATCAAGATACCAATAAGAATCAAAATGGGAGGTGGATTCCAGGGCAGAGCTGAAGATGTATGAGAGGCAATAGTCACTTCCTGTTCAATAGATAGTCTCCAACACTCTCTCCCTTCTTCCAATTATTTTTCCTCCAAAGCTCTATAAATCACTCAAATTTCATATGTTTTTTGACACTGCCAAGATATATCTGCCCTCTATGGGATATTTTCTGTGTCGTGATATTTTAAAACACCTAATTTTAACATGGTTTAATAATCATTTCTGAATGAAAAATATTTTCCATTAAGGTAATGGGAAATACAATAATATTATTAATAAAACTTGCCTGAGTGTCAAGAGGCCCTGAGATCCCATTGTCTGATCCAAACACACCATCTTCTTCCCAGCAGTCAGAGGATTCTAACAGGATTCTGGAAACTTCCATGAGATGACAGGAGTGGTAGAACTCCAAAGCTGAGCTGTAGAGGTCAGAATGCTCTCATTTTGTTTAACTCATAACACTGCTTCCAAAGTAACATGTTTAACCACTGAAATATCACTATTGTGCTTGTTTGGTCAATTTTCTTCCTGACATTCAAAGAGTAAATTGAATGAAAATGCATGAGATTGTTGTTGTGGAGTTTTTCTATGGAAAACAGATATAAAATTGTCTGGAAAAACTGGCATGTGCCCAACTTTGTGGATGCATTTGGATTAAAGAAAGGAGGAAATGATAAATAAATGGAAATTAAAATTGAGTTAATGTCTACTTTCCAGACATTTCTCTGGATGGCATTTATAATCAAATTATTTATTTAGAAGTTATTTTTTCTAAATAATGAAGACAGATTTAAAAATGAATTATCTAAATGAAATGAATTATCTAGCAATATCTGAATAGTTGGATCAGGTTCAAATTCCAATAGGATTTATTTTTCCTCAAAATTAGGGGGCCTGAGATATGTGGATACGTATTGCGGGAACTCTGTGCCATAAACCTGTTCAGAAACATTGAAACCAATGCTCAGAACCAATGTGAACTTAATGAAGGAGTTTTGAGATACAGAAATATTACAGTATGAAACAAAAATTCAATCTGTTATAAAAGCATTTCAGCTTTGTGTACATGAGCTGAGGCAATTATTTTAACTCAAGAGATGAACCCTGCCTTGCTTTTTCATTATCTACACTATGAGTTCACTTTTGTGAGAGAATGGAGAACACCTAAGGTCCTCCCAGTCCTCTGTAACATGGAAGAATTTCTAGCATTTCTGGCTCAAATTCTACAAAATATTTCTCTTGATAAATGATTACCACAATGAATTTCTTACTAAGTAAAGTCCATTTGAACTGATGCCCAGTAGCTGGGACACAGACTATCGGTCTAACATTCATTAATGGAGATAGCTTTCACTCTAAACACCATGCACTGTGACCTGCTGTGACCATGTACCTGCGACTTTCTACTGTGAAGAGAAAATCAGATCTTACAGGGAAAAAAAATGAAATAAAGATTTTAAAGTATTCTCTACAGCCTATTTATCTTTGGCATGACTAAGGAGGAGTGTGAGTAGGACAGCACTGCAGACCCAACTTAAAAACAGCAAGCACAGTTTGCATCCAACTAAGTTATTTGTATGTACTACTTGGACAGTCCCATGAGATTTTCAAACTTCAAAAGAAGTTTCACTATATTCAATTTTTATTCTAAACTAACTGAAAACAGCCAAAGCACAAGTGAAAATCCCACCTTTTCAGTAATGTCCATCTCAACATAATTACAACTATTGAAAAACAAGCCCTGCATTGCACTGGCTCAGAACCTCCTTATGCCCTACCTGTAATAGCTACATGGAATAGTCTCCTAGTTTCTCATGTTCTCTTTGCTCTAATCATCTGGACCATTACCAAAGGCTCTTATATATGTTATGCCACATGGTTCATTTTATGGGTTGATAGAAAGGAGAAAGTCCAGAAGCTGAAGTAGTTATAAAGTCAGTGACCAGTAAAGCAACCAGGGCAACCAAAGGTACAAGGACACTGTAATTGAGAGGAGACAAAACTCCCCGTTAGCAATCCAAAGACAGGAATATGACTGTCTTCCTAAATCAAGAAACCCAGAAACACAAATCAAAGCAAGAACTGACAAGACAAGGTCTCACACTGTTTTCAGGGGAGCAGGTGGTAAATGGACTCCTACTAATGTGTCATTTACACTCATTATAAAGCTGACTCTATATAAAGGACTCTTGGCAAGGCAAGATGACAGTCTCTTAAATATACCAGGAAATGTGTGACTGCTCAGCAAAAAAAAAATGTTTTTCTCATTGTTTATTAAACAAACCTATCTAGGCTTCTATATAAGACCCTCCCCTATCTGATAACAAAGCACCACACAAATGTTGCTTTTCAATTGGATTTTTTCTTTCTTACTGAATGGCCTATGTTTGCTCATGGTGTTCCTCTGCCTGGAGCTGAAGGAAGAAATGTCTCTGCTTCACTGGGCCTGCAGGACCTGCAGGCCTCTCTCTGGGGTAAGTTGATCTTGCTGTCCATGCCTTGACTCCCACAGCCTCATTCAACCTCCCATCTCTGCTGCCCATCTCTCCTCTTAGCCTGGGACACGTCCCCATTCCTTGTCTTGTCATTCCAGACACCAGGGGGAACCACCACTGCTTCCTGCTCCTTTGCATCCAGACCAACGCAGTTCCTTCTGGGGTCCCCAGGAGCACTCTGGGCCTGGCCACACCCTCACCTCTCCCTGCTTCCCTGGGCTGCACAACCCACCAGCCTTTTTCCTGGGTGCCAGGGCTGACTTTTCTGCTGCCTGATCCTTTGCATCCAGACCAACCCAGTTCCTCAGTGCAGTCCCCAGGAGCCCTTGGGGCCTCTTCCTGCCTGCATATCCCTTTGCATCTCTGGGTGGCACGGCCACCAGCTGACCTAGACCAGCATCTTTCCTATGCCTTGCTCCCAGGCCAGTCCAACTCCCAAATTCCTGAGGCAAAAATCTTTCCTGGAGGGATCCAGACTTAGGAGAAAGCCTGAGAGCATCTGATCTTGATCTGACTTGGCCTTTCTGGGAACTCCTGAAGATAAAATCAATCTGGCTACTCCAATACAAAATCAAAAGAGAGAACCTGAAGCTTAGAGGAACCAGCTTTTCATGCCCCAAAAGTAAGCCACAAAGGCATATAAACTTTACAAAAAGAAGCAGACCTAAACTTGAAGGCTTGAGCCTCACAGAAGAATCAGAAACTACAAAAGAAATTCACATGTCAAAATCACAGAGAAAAAAATAATTACATGAAAAACCAAAATAACATCCCCACCAAATACCAATAGTACTCTACAGGAGTACAATGAAAACCCCCTAGAGATAATGCAGGATATGGAATGCAAAAGAACAGTTACAAACATGATAAAAGAATTCAGTGAATTTAAAGAACACACAAACAAATCAAAGAACTGAAGGAAGATAGGATATACTTCTGAATGAATTCATAAAAGATTTAGAAATATTGAAGAATACTCAGGCTGAAATGAAGAAGGAAGTGAAATCCTCAGTAAAGAGTATCAAGACTGGAAGATAAAGTGGATGAACTAGACACTCAAGCAAAGATTATGAAAAATTTAAGAAATCAGAAGAATGGAATATGCAGGAATTGTGTGACACCATAAAAAGACCAAACTCACAAATCATAGGGATACAGGAAGTAGAAGAATCCCAAGACAGTGGCACGGACCAGATCTTCAACAGAATTGTGGAAGAAAATTTCTCAAAATTAAAGAAAGACATGCCCATACAAACACAAGAAGCATATAAAACACCAAACGTACAGGACCGAAAAAGAAACTCTCCACGGCACATCATACTAAAAACACTACATGTACAAAATAAAGAGACAATTCTGAAAGCTGCAAAAGAGAAAAAAGTCACAAATAAAGGAAAACCCATTAGGATTACAGCTGACTTTTCAGTGCAAACTATGAAAGCCATAAGAGCCTGGACCAAAGTATTCCCAGTTTTAAATGACCACAGATGCCAACCAAGATTACTATACCCAGCCAAACTGATTATTATAGTTGAAAGGGAAAGAAAAATCTTCCATGATGTAAACACGCTGAAGGAATTCATTTCCACAAAACCAGGCCTTCAGAGAGTTCTGGAAGCAATACAAAGAGCTGAAGAAAGGAATGACTATACCCAAGGGGTTGTAGAAAGAAAATCAATGAAAGTATAACTGTGGGAAAGTACAGCAATAACAAGAATGTAACAGAAATAAAAATGACAGGATTCGATACTCATCTTTCATTAATAACTTTAAATATTAACAGACTGAACTCCCCAGTCAAAAGACACAGACTAGGTGAATAGATTAAGAAACTCTTTTTGTTGTCTGCAAGAAACTCATCTCACTTTCAAGGAGAGACACTATCTTAGAGTGAAAGGATGAAAAAAAAAAAAAAACAAATGATACTAAGGAAAAAGCAGGCATTGCAATTCTAATATGTGACAAAATAGACTTTAAACTAAAACTAATAGGAAGAGATAAAGAGGGCCACTTCATTCTGATCAAAGGGACAATAAATCAAGAAGATATTACAATCATGATCATATACGCACCAAACTCTGGTGCACCTAACTTCATAAAAACAATATTACAGGACTTTAAGACCCAGATTAATCCCAACTCATTAATAGTAGGGGACTTCAATACGCCACTGTCTACATTAGATAGGTCAACAGGGCAGAGAGTTTACAGAGAGACATCTGAATTAAACAATACCACATATCCAATGGACTTAACAGACATCTACTGAGTATTCAACCCAAGAACTAAAGGACATACTTTCTACTCAGCACCTCATGGAACCTTCTACAAAATCAAACATATACTAGGGCACAAAACAAACCTCAACAAATACAAAAAGACTGAAATAATTCCATGCATTCTATCAGAACACAATGCAATAAAGCTTACAATCAACATGCAAAGAAACCCTAATCATATGACCACATGGAGATTAAACAACACACTCCTGAATGATGAATGGGTCAAAGGAGAAATTAAGAAAGAAATAAAAGTACTCCTGGAACTAAATGAAAAGGATAATACAACAAAAGACAACAAAACCTCTGGGACACACTGAATGATGTCCTTAGAGGGAAGTTTATACCTCTAAGGGCCTACAACAAAAAAATTGGAAGGAACAGAAATAAATGACTTAACATTGCCAACTCAAGACACTTGAAAAGAAACAACAAATGAATCCCAAACCCAGCAGACAAGAAGAAATAACAAAAATCTGAGCAGAACAGAAATTAATGAATTGAAACAAAGAAAACAATACAAAGAATCAACAAATCGAAGAGCTGTTTCTTTGAAAAGATAAACAAGATTGACAGACCGCTAGTCCAGTTAACCAAAAGAAAGAAAGAGCACCTCCAAATCAACAAAATCAGAGATGAAAGGGAAAACATCACAACAGACACCAGAAAGATACATAACATTATAAGGTAATACATTAAAAAGCCATATGCTACTAAATTTGAAAACCTAAAATAAATGGATGGATATCTAAAGGCATGGGACCCTCCAAAAATAAACCAAGAAGAGATTAACAGCTTAAACAGACCCATAACAAAAAGAAATGGAAACAGTAACACAAAACCTCCTGAATACAAAAAAGCCCAGGACCAGATGGATTTACCACAGAATTCTACCAGACTTTTAAAGAAGCTCTACATCTAATACTACTTAATGGACTCAAAATGATAGAAATGGAGGGAGAACTTCCAAATTTCTTCTATGAAGCCATCCTCAATCTAATACCAAAGCCAGGTAAAGAAACAACTAAAAAAGAAAACTATAGACACATATCCTTAATGAACATAGGTGCAAAAATTCTCAACAAGATACTAGCAAACCGCATACAGACACACATCTAAAAGATCATCAATCATGATCAAGTCAGCTTTATCCTAGAGATGCAGGGATGGTTCAATATACGTAAGTCAATAAAAGTCATAAATCATATAAATGGACTCAAAGACAAGAACCATATGGTCATCCCAATAGATGCAGAGAAGGCCTTTGACAAAATTCAAAATGCATGTATGTTCAAAGTCCTAGAGGAATTTGGACTGGAGCAAACATACCTCAACATAATTAAAGCCATATATAACAAGCCCACAGCCAACATCATTTTAAATGGAGAAAAATATGGAAGCATTCCCATTGAAACCAGGAACCAGAAAAGGCTGTCCACTATCCCCACTCCTCTTTAACATAGTGCTTGAAACTCTTGCAAGGGCGATAAGACAAGAGCAGGAAATTAAAGAGTAATAATTGGAAGAGATCAAATTATCCCTTTTTGCAGATGATATGATATTATATTTAATAGATGACAAAAATTCCATCTGAAAACTCATAGAAATTACTACCATGTTCAGTAAAGTGGCAGGTTACAAAATTAACCTACAAAAGTCTGTAGCCTTTCTATATACCAATAACAAGCAATCAGAGAAAGAGCACATGGAAACACTCCCATTCACAATAGCTGTCAAAAAATAAAATATCTCAGAATAAACCTGACCAAAGACATTAAAGAGCTCTACAATGAAAAATTTAAATCTTTAAAGTAAGAGATTGAGGAAGATATCAGAAGATTGAATGACCTCCCATGCTTATGGATTGCAAGAATTAATATTGTGAAAATAACCATCCTACCAAAAGCCATTTATAGATTCAATGCAATGCCAATCAAAATTCCCATGACATTTTTCACAGAATTGTAAAAAACTATCCTAAGATTCATATAGAAGCACAAAAGACCTCGGATACCCAAAACAACCCTGAGCACTATGAGCAATGCCAGGGGGATTACAATACCAGATTTTAAGCTGTATTACAGAGCTATAGTCATAAAAACAACATGGTGCTGGCAGAAAAATAGACCCATAGATCAATGGAACAAAATTGAAGACCCAAATATGAGTAAATGCCATTTCAGCCACCTGATATTTGACAAAGGGGCCAGGAATATTCACTGGAGGAAAGACAGCATGTTCAACAAATGGTGGTGGCAAAACTGGAGCTCCACATGTAGAAGAATGAAATTAAATGTCTCTCTTTCACCTTGCACAAAGTCAATTCCAAATGGATCGAAGACCTCAATGTAAAGCCTGAAACTCTTAATCTATTAGAAGAAAACATTGGCAAAATCCTACAAGATATAGGTGTAGGAAAGGATTTTCTAAACCGTACATCAATTGCTCAGGAAATAAGGTCAAGAATTAACAAATGGGACCTCATTAAACTAAAAAGCTTCTGTACATCAAAGGAGGCAACCAGGGAAGTGAACAGAAAACCCACAGAATGGGAAAAAACCTTCACCAGTGACAAATCTGACAGAGGTTTAACAGCCAGAATACATAATGAACTCAAAAAAACAGAGAAAGAAGACAAGAAGTAACCCAATTAAAAGATGGGCCTAGGAGCAGAACAGAGAGTTCTCAAAAGAAGAAGTAAAGATGGCTATGAAGCATCTTAAAAGATGTTGAATATCACTAATGATTAGGGAAATGCAAATTAAAATCACCTTATGATTTCATCTCACCCCAGTCAAACTGGCTAAGATCACGAGAACAAATTAAAGTAAATGTTGGAGAGGATGTGGGGAAAGGGGAACGCTCATCCACTGCTGGTGGGGCTGCAAAGTTGTTCAACCACTATGGAAAGAAGTGTGGAGAACTCTGAAAAAGTACAAATGAACCTACCATTTGAACCAGTTATACCACTCCTTGGCACATACCCAAAGAACTCATCTTTTTGCAGAGACACTTGTACATCCATGTTTTTTGCTGCTTTTTTCACAACAGCTAAGAGATGGAAGCAACCTAAGTGTCCCTCAATTGATGAGTGGATAATGAAAATGTGGTTCATTTATATGATGGAGTTTTACTCAGCAGTAAAAGACAGGTGAAATCATGAAATTTGCAGGTAAATGAATGGAACTAGAAACTGTTCTACTAAGTGAAGTAACACTGACTTAGAAAACAAATCGACATATGTTCTCCCTCATATGTGGATCCTAGAACCAAACCCTGATAAGTGAGTATGTATCCAGACATAACTACAGGAACCAGGATAATAAAGGAACTAGGGAGGTAAAGGAAAAGAAAGAACCTGAAAGAGAAGAAAAGTAGGAAACAGGCCTTAATAAGAAAGATATGGATAAAAATTGGGTTATTTAAAGGGAGGGGAAGGGTGTACAAGGAACCTAGGGGATAAAGGGAAAGAAGGAGCTCAAGAGAGGTAGGACCTTAGAAAAAAGGTATTTTAAAGGGAGAAAGGGGGAAAATGTGGGTACCTTACGTGTGAAAACCATGATGGAGGGGTTAGACAATGCGAGAGATAGATAAGGCCTAGCTAGTCTTAAAAAACAGTGGGAACCATAATACTTTAACAACCTACTGACAAATTATACACACTGGATCAAGAAATACATGTCTAGATAAGGTTTATCTGAGAACAATTGGTCTTTGCCCAAGATTTATCTACATGACATATAGTAATTAAAAGTACCAGACTGGTGGACCTAACCTTCTTGGATGTTTAACAGACATACTTTGAGGCCTATAATAATTTGGTCAGAGGGACATAAAGGAAAGTTTTTGCTCCTTGCCCTCTGAGGTCGACTAGTTCCAGGGGACTCTAAGCATCTCTCAAAATGTCCTGTAATTGTGGTGCATTGTCTCTCCTCTTGATCAAGGAAGCCGAGGAGATCCCATGAGATGGACCTGAACCAGTGTCCATTCTACAAAGAGGAGGGTCAACACAGAGGAATCATTTCCTCCATGCTTCCAAGCAAAGCCAGCCATGATCGAGCAGGA
>NW_008360322.1:6516369-6530624 GCF_000622305.1 Nannospalax galili | reverse complement strand
GGGCTTATACTGAGTTCAATATTGTATAACTGTATTAATTCAACTGTGAAAATAGAAAATTACAGCCACTTGTGAAAGAGATGTATTCTTGCTCTGGATTGTGTTACTGAATATGTTAAAGCTGTAATGAAATGCTTCTTCTAATCATGTAGTTATTAAAATTTTCTAAATTTACTTGATGTTAAATATTAGAGGTTATCTGATAAACATTACCAGTGAAATCTACCTGATGACTTTATATCCATACTCAGGTACTAAGGATCTGAGTGTAACTGACTGTGACTAGTAATAATCAAATACACAGAGATTAAAAACACATGTGCAAACATTTAAGTGTTAGTAGCATTAAAAAGTAGGAAACAGCATATTTTGAAATGGAGATCTTCTTTAAAGGGTAGAAACTCATTCAATTTTGTGTCTTACAGGGTATTTACTGAGTTCAATATTCTATGACAATATTAATTCAACTGTGAACCTAAAAATTTACAGCCACCTTTGAAAAAGATGTATCCTTGCTCTGGAATGTTTTATTTAATATGTTAAAGCTGTAATGAAATGCTCCTTCTAAAAATAAATAAAACATATAATAAATAAAATATTTTTAAAGTATAAAATAAGTGTATTTTTTCTGTATGTGCAATTTAGTTCCAAAAAAAGTCATCTATTATATACATATATGAAATGTTACAACAAACCCCCACTATTGTATATGATTAATATAAGCCAATAAATACATTTTAAAGTGCAAAGAAAAAAAAAGGACTTCATAATGATAACCCAAATGATTAATCAAAATGATAGAAAAGTTTAAATACGCTAGCAGCTAATAGTAGTTTCAACTGATGATGCAGAAATGGACAGAATTATTTCTCCCATAAGCAATTATACAATTATCTAAGTTAGCAGTTGATGGAGCCAAAAATCAAAAAAAATAGTCCGTAAACCTTGAATGAAGCTGGGCGTGGTGGCATACACCTATAATCCCAAATGCAGGAGCAGAGTAAGGAGAATCACTTCAAGTTAAGCCATCCTGGGCTACTATTGAGACTCTTTCTCAAAGCGCACAACACAAAACAAACAACATAATATTTGTATAGTCTGTATAACAATATCAGCCATTCTGGTTATGATATTTAAAGAACTTTATATCCAACAACCATATAACTATCCTCCAGTGTACATTTACATGGTAAATATGGATGTAAATTTATATACTAAGAAAGAATATATAATAATAAGCCAGACTCAGTGACAGAAATACCACATTTTCCTCTTATATATGGAACCTAGCTTTATTTTTATTTTTTTAATTTAATAACCACATGATTAGAAGAAGCATTTCATTAAAGCTTTAACATATCAGTAAAATTTTCCAGAGCAAGGATACATCTCTTTCAAAAGTGGCTGTAAATTTTTAGGTTCACAGCTGAATTAATATAGTTATACAATATTAAACTCAGTATAAACCCAGTAAGACATAAAATTGAATGAGTTTTTAACTTTTAAAGAAGATCTCCATTTCATTTTAAAATATGCTGTTTCCTACATTTTAAATGATACTAACACTTTGATGTTTGCAAATGTGTCTTTAATCTCTATGTATCTTATTACTAGTCACAGTCGGTTACACTCAGACTCTTGGCACCTGAGTATGGATATAAAGTCGTCAGGTAGATATCAATGGTAATGTTTATCACCTCTACTAACTAACATGAAGTAAATTTTTATCCTTCCTCCTCAAATATGTCTTTTCTTTTTAATTTGTTGATTGTTTTGTGTGTATATCATACAGAACATCCCACACAATCATTCAGCTATATACCCACTTCCCAAATGGCATCCTCCCATATCCTCCCCTCCCACCCACTGGAGCTCATATACTCTGTCATCCCTGTTATTGTCCACTGTGTTGTTGGTGCCCCCAGCCATTCCCCAGTGCTTCTCCATCTGCTGAATCTAGTCAGCCTATCTAGAGATCCTTGTTTGTGGAACATCAGCTCTTCCTCATCCAGCAGCAGTCAGCTGTAAATATTCCTTTAGATAAGATTGGGGTCTACTGTTCATTTTCACAGTTTCATGATGGGTTGTGGACTAGGAGTTTATTGGGCCACCCTGGCCAATAACTCAAAGGAAGGTATCTCTTGAATGGCATTCTTGCTTGTTATGTAGCCTTTAGCTATATATATGGACTCTTAAAAACTATATTGACCTCATTAATCATTGGTTATACTTTCCTTTTGGGTGTTAAAGACCCTACAATTGGCCCAGATACATCAATTTATTTTTACTCTTAAGGTTGTTTAAGGATCTGTTCCTCAGGGGTAACATAGGCTTGGGGGTAGCACCTGGCTCCATTTCTTTACCAGTTCTGTCTGTATGAGGGATCATCAAAGTCCTGCTCAACCATGACAGACCTCACTTGGAAGCATGGAGGAAATGTTTCCTCTGTGTTGACCCTCCTCTTTGTACACTGGACACTAGTTCAAGTCCATCTGGTGGGGATTCCACAGCCTCCTTGATCAAGAGGACAGGTGACTCACCACAGTTACAGGACATTTTGAGAGATGCTCATAGTCCCCTGGAACTTAGTTGACCTAGGAGGGAAAGGAGCAAAAACTGTCCTTTATGTCCCTCTGTCCAAATTAGTATAAGCCTCATAATATGGCTGTTAAACATCCAAGAAGGTTAGTTCCACCAGTCTGGTACTTTCAATTACCATGTGCCATGTAGATAAAGCTTGAGCAAAGACCAAATGCTTTCAAACACACCTTGCCTAGATATATATTATGTTCTTTGATCTAGTCATATGTATAATTTCTCAGCAAGTTGATGGACTAATATAGTTCCCTCTGGTTTTTTTTAAAATTAGCTCGGCATTACTTATCTTTAACATTGTCTAACCCTTCCACCATGGTTTCCCCATTTAAGGTGCCCCCATTTTCCCCATTTCTTTCTTACTAATACCCTTCTCCTATGGTCCCACCTCTCTTGAGCTCCTTCTTTCCCTTTATCCCCTAGGTTCCTCGATAACCTTCCTTCCTCCCTCCCCTTAAAAATAACCCAATTTTATCCATGTCTCCCTTACTCACACCTATTTCCTACTATTCTTCTCTTTGAGCTTTTTTTTTTTCTTTTCCTTTACCTCCCTGGTTCCTTTTCATTATACTGGTTCCTGAAGTTATATCTGGATACATAATCACTTATCAGGATTTGGTGCTAGGGTCCACATATGAGGGAGAATATATGTCATATTTATTTGTTTATTTTTTCCTGAGTCTGTGTTACTTCACTTAGTATAACAGTTTTTAGTTCCATCCATTTATCTGCAAATTTCATGATTTCATCTTTCTTTAGTGCTGAGTAAAACTCCATGGTATAAATGAATCACATTTTCAATATCCACTCGTCAGTTGAGGGATGCTTAAGTTGTTTCCATCTCTTAGCTATTGTGAAAAGCACAGCAACAAACATGGATGTACAAGTGTCTCTGCAATAGGATGAGTTCTTTGGGTATATGCCAAGGAGTGGTATAACTGGGTCAAATGGTAGGTTCATTTGTAGTTTTTTAAGAATTCTCCACACTGGTTTCCATAGGTGTTGAACAAGTTTGCAGTCCCACCAGCAGTGGATGAGAGTTCCCCTTTCCCCTCTTCCTCTCCAACATTTGGCATTATTTGTTTTCTTAATCTTAGCCAGTCTGACTGGTGTGAGATGAAATCTTAAAGTGGTTTTAATTTGCATTTCCTTAATTACTAATGATATTGAACACCTTTTAAGATGCTTCTTAGCCATCTTTATTTCTTCTTTTGAGAACTCTCTGTTCAGTTCCTTAGCCCACATTTTAATTGGGTCAATTCCTTTCTTGATTCTTTGTTTTTGAGTTCGTTATATATTCTGGCTGTTAATCCTCTGTCAGATGTGTTGCTGTGAAGAATTTCTCCCATTTCTCTTCACTTCCTTGGTTTCTTCTTTTAATGTACAGAAGCTGTTTAGGTCCCATTTGTGAATTCTTGACCTTGTTTCCTGGCCAACTGATGTTCAGTTTAGAAAATCTTTTCCTACACCTTATCTTGTAGGTTATTGCCAATGTTTCCTTCTAACAGTTTCAGAGTTTCAGTCTTCACATTGAGGTTTTTAATCCAATGGGAGCTGACTTTTGTGCAAGGTGAAAGATAATGGTATAGTTTCATTCTTCTACAAGTGGAGATCCAGTTTTGCTAGCACCATTTGCTGAACATGCTGTCTTTATTCCAGTGAATGTTTTTGGCCCCTTTGTCACATATCAGCTGACTGAAATTACATGTACTCATATTTGAGTCTTCAATTTTGTTCCAGTGATCTATGAGTCTATTTTTGTGACAGTACAATGTTGTTTTTATGACTATAGCTCTGCAATACAGTTTAATATCTGGTAAACTAATCCCTCCAGCATTGCTCTTATTGCTCAGGGTTGCTTTGGCTATCCGAAGTCTTTTGTGCTTCCAAATGAAACTTAGGATAATTTTTTCCAATTCTGTGAAAAATATCATGGGGATTTTGATTGGTATTTCATTGAATCTATAAATGCCTTTTGGTAGGATGGTAACTTTCACAATATTAATTCTTTCAGTCCTTGAGCATGGAAGGTCCTTCCATCTTCTAATGTCTTCCTCAGTCTTTTTCTTTAAAGATTTAAAATTTTCATTATAGACATCTTTAATGTCTTTGGTCACGTTTAGTCCAAGATTTTTTTTTGCAGCTATTGTGAAAGGGAGTGTTTCCATGTAGTCTTTCTCTGATTGCTTGTTATTGGTATATAGAAAAGCTAAGACGTTTGTTGACTAACTTTGTAACCTGCCACTTTACTGAATGTGTTTGTAATTTCTAGGAGTTTTCTGGTGAAATTTTTCATGTCTCTTAGATATAATATATCATCTGCAAAAAGGGAAAATTTGATCTCTTCTTTTCCAATTATTACTCCTTTAATTTCCTGCTCTTGTCTTATTGCCCTTGCAAGAGTTTCAAACACTATGTTAAAGAGGAGTAGAGATAGTGGACATCCTTTTCTGGTTCTGGATTTCAATGAGAATCCTTCTTGTTTTTCTCCATTTAGAATGATCTTGGCTGTGGGTGTGTTATATATGGCTTTAATTATGTTGACGTATGTTCCCTCCAGTCCAATTCTAGGACTGGACTCTAGGATTTTGAACATAAATGCATGTTGAATTCTGTCAAAGGCCTTCTCTGCATCTATTGGGATGACCATATGGTTCTTGTCTTTGAGCCCATTTATATGATTTATGACATTTATTGACTTACGTATATTGAACCATCCCTGCATCTCTGAAATAAAGCCAACTTGATCATGGTGGATGATCTTTTTGATGTGTGTCTATATGCGGTTTGCAAGTATTTTGTTGAGAATTTTTGCATCTATGTTCATTATGGATATGGGTCTACAGTTTTCTGTTTTGGTTGTATCTTTACCTGGCTTTGGTATTAGAGTGATGCTGGCTTCATAGAAAGAATTTAGAATTTCTCCTTCCATTTCTATCTTTTTTAATAAATTAAGTGGTATGTCTCATAGAATTCTGCTGTAAATGCATCTGGTCCTGGGGTTTTTTAAACAGCATGTTTTGTTTTACTGTTTCAATTTCCTTATGTGTTATAGATCTGTTTAAGCTGTTATTCTCTTCTTGATTTAGTTTTATTGACACCCATGCTTTTAGATAACCTTGTGTTTCTTTTAGGTTTTCAAATTTAGCAGCATATAGGTTTTTAAAGTATTCCCTTATAATCTTCTGGACCTTTTTGGTGTCTTTAGTGATGTGTCCCCTTTCATCTCTGATTTTGTTGATTTGGAGGTGCTCTTTCTTTCTTTTGGTTAACTGGACTAGCAATCTATTAATCTTGTTTTTCTTTCCAAAGAACCAGCTCTTGGATTTGTTGATTCTCTGTATTGTTTTCTTTGTTTCTATTTCATTAATTTCTGCTAAGATTTTTGTTATTTCTTCTTGTCTGCTGGGTTTGGATTTCATTTGTTGTTGCTTTTCAAGTGTCTTGAGTTGCAATGTTAAGTCATTTATTTCTGTCCTTTTCAATTTTTTAATGTAGGCACTTAGAGCTATAAACTTCCTTCTAAGAACTGCTTTCAATATGTCCCAGAGGTTTTGTTGTGTTGTATTGTCCTTTTCATTTAGTTCCATGAATACTTCTATTTCTTTCTTAATTTCTCCTTTGACCCATTCATCATTCAAGAGTGTGTTGTTTAATCTCCATGTGTTCATGTGGCTGCTAGGGTTTCTTCCAGTGTTGATTTTAAGCTTTATTACATGGTGGTCTAATAGAATGCATGGAATTACTTTGATGTTTTTGTATTTGCTAAGGTTTGTTTTGTGGCTCAGTATATGGTCGATTTTGGAGAAGGTTCCATGGGGCACTGAATAGAAAGGATATTCTTTGGTGCTTGGGTGGAATATTTGGCAGATGTCTGTTAGGTCCATTTGATATATGGTATTGTTTAATTCAGATGTCTCTCTGTTAATTCTCTGTCCTGTTGACCTATCTAATGGCAACAATGGGGTATGAAAGTGCCCTACTATTAATGAGTTGGGATTAACCTGGGTTTTAAAATCCTGTAGTATTGTTTTTATGAAGTTGGGTGCACCAAAGTGTGGTGAATATATGTTCATGACTGTAATACCTTCTTAGTTTATTGTTCCTTTGATTAGAATGAAGTGGTTGTCTTTATCTCTTCTGATTAGTTTTAGTTTAAAGTCTATTTTATCAGATATTAGAATAACAAGACCTGCTTTTTTCTTAATATCATTAGCTTGGTATATATTTTTTCTATCCTTTCACCTTAATGTAGTGCCTGTCCTTGAGAGTGATATGAGTTTCTTGCAGACAACAAAAAGATGGGTTTTGTTTCTTAATCCATTTACTAGTCTGTATCTTTTGACTGGGGAGTTCAGTCCGTTGATGTTTAAAGTCATTAATGAAAGATATGTATTGAATCCTGACATTTTTATTTCTGTTCACATTCTTGATATAGCTGTGCATTTCCACAGTTATACATTCATTGAATTTCTTTCTGTAACCCCTTGTGTATAGTCATTCCTTTCTTCAGCTCTTTGTATTGCTTCCAGATCTCTCTGAAGGGCTGGTTTTGTGGACATGAATTCTTTCAGCCTATTTATGTCATGGAAGATTTTTCTTTCCCCTTCAACTATGGTAGACATTTTGGTTGGGTAAAGTAATCTGGGTTGGCACCTGTGGTCATTTAGAACTGGGAATACTTTGGTCCAGTCTCTTCTGGCTTTCATAGTTTGCACTGAAAAGTCAGCTGTAATCCTGGTGGGTTTTCCCTTATATGTACCTTATTGTTTTTCTTTTGCAACTTTCAGTATTGTCTCTTTGTTCTGAACATTTAGTGTTTTTGTTATGATGTGCTGTGGAGAGTTTTTTTTCTGGTCCTCTCTATTTGGTTTTGTATATACTTCTTGTATTTGTATGGGCATGTCTTTCTTTAATTTGGGAAATTTTCTTCCAGAATCCCATTGAAGATCTGTTTCATACTATTATCTTGAGATTCTTCACCTTCCTCTATGCCTATGATTCATAAGTTTGGTTTTTTTATGGCATCACACAATTCTTGCATATTCCATTGTAGTGTCTTCTTAAATTTTTCATAATCTTTGCTTGAGTGAGCTAATTCATCCATTTTGTCTTCCAGTCTTAATATTCTGTTCTCCATTTCATTCATCCTATTGGTGAGGCTTTCTCCTGTTGTTTCTAATTGACTTACTGAGTGTTTCACTTCCTTCTTCATTTCAGCCTGAGTATTCTTCAATATTTCTAACTCTTTTCTGAATTCATTCAGAAGTTTATCCCTATCTTCCTTCAGTTCTTTGATTTCTTTGTGTGTTCTTCAAATTCACTGAATTCTTTCATCATGTTTACAATTGTTTTTTCAAGTTCCATGTCCTGTGTTATCTCTAGAGATTTCTTATTATAATCCTCTGAAGGATGATTGGTACTTGGTGGGGATATATTATTTTGGTTTTTCATGTTATTATTTTTTCTCTGTGACTTTGACACTGGAATTTCTTTCATAGCTTCTGATTCTTGTATAGACTCAAGCCTTCCTTTGTTGAGTTTAGATCTGGTTGTTGGGCATGGAAAGCTGGTTGGTCTAGGCTTCAGGTTTTCTTTTGATTTTGTATTGCAGTGCCCTAATTGCTTTTGTCTTCAGGAGTTCCCACAGAGGCCCAAGTGAGATGAGGCTCAGCGGCTTTCAGGCTTTCTCCTTAGGTCTGGATCTCTCCAGGAAAGATGCTCTCCTCAGGAATTTGGAGGCTGGGCTGGCCTGGGATCAGGGCCTGGGAAAGATGTTCATCTCAGAAGCTGGTGGCTGTGCCACCCAGGAATACAAAAGGTGGTGGTGGTGGGAAGAGTTCTCAGTGGCTCCTGGAGACTACTGAGAGGAACTGGGTTGGTCTAGATGCCAAGGATGGGGAAGCAGGGGTGGCTCTGGGCCGAGAGGTTAGCCCTTGTGTCTGGGGTGCCAAGAGAAGAAATGGACCAGTACCCAGGTGAGGAGGAGAGAGGTGCCTGGGGAGCTGGGAGGGTGAAAGAGGCTGGGGGAGTCAAGGTGTGGAGGGTGCTACTGAACTTACCCAGAAAAGGTGCTGGCACCAGGACACTGGAGGCTGTGCAGCCCAGGGAAGTAAAGGGAAGTGTGGGTGGAACCAGGACCAGAGAGCTCCTGGGGACCACAGGGATGGACTTGGTTGGTCTGGATGCAAAGGCAGAACCTAGCTTTAAAATTGTATGTGTGTGTGTGTGTGTGTGTGTGTGTGTGTGTGTGTGTGCGCGCGCACACACATGTATATAGGCCAGGAGACTAGAAAAAGAGTCACAAGAGAAGACTAACAGTTCTTAAAGAATGGTTGAAATAGAGAGGGTAAAGGAGTTCCTGTGACAAGAAAGCAGAGGGAGGAACTATGTGTGGAGGGAGAGGAATTAGTGGGCGCAGGAGCATGGTGAATGAGAACACAGTGACACACACATGAAGTGCCCTGTTGAAACCCATTACTCTTACTCTGTATGTTGCCCTAAAAATTTGATTTTTAAAATTTTTTGTTGTTGTCAATTTTTTTTTACATTTATTTTTATTTTTAATTTTTACAAAAACTTTGAGAATTTCATACATGCCTGTAAGGTGTTTTGATCAAATCTATGCCCACTACCTCCCCTCCAACATTCCCCCCTCTGAAGAGGTAACACTAAAATCTTTTAAGGGTTAGATACAAGCTCCCAAATACTTTTGACAATGTTGGTCTTTGGAACAGAGTATGTTGTTAACAGGCCCAAGGACATTTTGACTTTTAGTCAAGAAACTGGCTACTTTTCTTTGGGGTATTTTTACCCTAACTACCTAGCCAATTCCTACCTCCTATTCTTATCACGCCATCCTCTGAAGGGTTACCCAAATTGCCAGTAGGAAATAGAGATGCAGACCGCTCTGGCTTCTTCCATGCTGAACAGGGACACAGGGTGAGGCAATTGGAGTACACCTTCAGTAGATCTATCTAAACGACTCCCAAATTGCATAATTTTGTCTTTAAGGTGAGAAGAGTCCTTGAATCATGAATGGGAGATGTGAAGAAGAAAAAAAGGCAAGAGTAATTAGCATTACAAGTTCTAGACAGGGAACTAGAAAAAGGTCAGAACAGGGCAATTTTCAAATGTTCATATGAGAGTCCACTGGATTTTCTTGACAAGGGCTTCCAAAAGCATCCCTCTATTGGGATGTTCCTCATTTTTCTTTTGTCTTCCAAGGCTGGACTAGTTGGCTGAGAAGAGTGGCTGGATACTCAGGTGAGGGTCCAGTGACCCTGCTTGGCACACCTTTAATGAATGAGCACAACAGTCAACAAGCACAATTGTGACTATGTTTAGCGATCAGGCTCAGCTGAAGATGTGATGATGGTTGTTATTTCATGCAGCAGGGACTTCTTTATAGCATCATCTTATTAAGAGGACCTGGAATTAAAAAGGGTTTGGTGCTAGAAGCCACATATGAGGAAGAGCATACATCATTTGTTTTTCTGAGTCTGTGTTACTTCACTTAGTATAACAGTTTCTAGATCCATCCATTTACCTGCAAATTTATTAATTCTCTGGCTGCCACATATTCTCTGACTGCAACAAAAATAAATTTTAAATAATTAATAATAAGATACTGAGAAAATCCCCCAAATAACTAGTTTAAGCAGGTTTTTTGGAGATAATTATTGGATCCAGACAAAAATTACAAGCTAAAATTTAAAATACTTTGGATTGTGTGATATCCAAAAATAAATAAATATGTCAACTTCATACAAAATAGTCAAAAACTAGAAAGCTAATCAGCTCAAATTCGATCAACATGTAGTTAAATACACAAACTATTATATATCCATACAATAAACATGTTAAATTTTTTGTGTGTGTTTGTGTGTGTGGTAGATGTGTGAAATACATGTTCATATATGTAGTGGCTGCATGCCCTGTGAGAGCTATTGCAAAGAAGTCAGAGGAAGTAGCTGGGTGCCCTGTTCTACCACTCCCCACCCTATTCCTTTGAGACAGGGTCTCTCATAGGACCTAGAGCTAGGCTGGCACCCAGCAAGCCAAATAATTCTCCTGTTTCAGCCTCCCACAGCACCAGTTGCCACTCCCAATGAAACTTTCCTAATAAAATTTTTACTATGAATAGAAAATGTGCAAAATTATTGTGAATGTGGATTTTAATGTCAACTTACCACAAATTAGAATCGCTTGAAGAGGAAACATCCATTGAGGAATTGTCTTAATTGGTGTAGAAAGACCCACCCTAAATGTGGGTGGCACCATCCTGTAGTAGCCCAGACAAAAAGAGCATGGCAGGATTATTTGCCTTTTGCTCAGTTGGCCATCTCTCTTGTTGTCAAGTTAATTTTTCCCAGGCTTCCACCACAGTGGCTCTCCAGTAAATTTCCCCCCTCCAATCAGTGCCAGATTGCAACTGCTGAAGCACCCAACCTCATGGACTAAGCAACTAGTGGGTTCCTCTCAAGTGTGAGACAGCCACTTCGGGACTACTCTGACTGCTGAGACCCCCATCCAGCTTCAAGGACCCAGTAACTACCAGATTCTCAGTCTCACAGGTGTGACCAGCTATTGGTACAACTTCAAAGTAAGCTGTTTTAATAAATTCTTCATATATTTTTCAATCTATAAGTTCTGCTCTTCTAGAGAACCCTGCATAATTACAATTATGAGATATGTGAAGATAAAAATGTTGTTTCCAGCCAGGTGTGGTGGCACACGTGGTGCTTTTAATCCCAGCAGAGGCAGGTGGATCTTTGTGAGTTCAAGGCCAGCCTGGTCTACATAGTCAGTTCCAGGACAGCTGGGGCTACAGGGAGACCCTGTCTCGAAAAGACAAAAAAAAAGTTGTTTCCAAAATTATGAAATCATTCAATGCTATCAAAAATAAAATCAGAAAAAGTTCTGTTACTTAAAATATTGATTTTAATATTCAGAAAAATATTTAAACATGCTTATAACACTTTATTGAAGGTTATTAAAGATAAAGAAAATCACTATAGAACTTGTTTTTTCTATCTTTAGTGCAGAATGAAATACACATAAGATTTTGTATCTAACAGTGTTGGACTACAGAGAAATTGTAGAGTGCTGAAAAAGTGAAAAAAAAAGCCTCATTCTATACACAAATTTGGGGCTTTCATGGGCCAAAATATTTTAAAAAGTGGTATGTCTCAGAAGAAAATACCAGACAAAACACTTAAAATTTAGAGATGTTCCAATAAAGCACAGAAATTGGAAATCCTAAAATATTATGATTTCACCAAAATTTATAACTTCTATGCATCAAAAATCAAAATATTAAAGGTAAGACTGGAAAGCTGGCTTAGTAGTTAAAGCACTTATTTCTCTTGCAGAGGACACAAGTTCGATTCCCAAGCACTTAGGTCGGGTGGCTCACAACTGCCTGTAACTCCAGCCATAGGAGATCTAATGCCTCTGACTTCTGCAGACACCAGCACACATGTTTACACACACATACACACACACACACACACACAATTAAAAATAAGTTAAAATCCATCTTTCTTTTAAATGTGGCTGGTAAAGAAGTGCTAAATAAATATAAAATTTGTGATGAATTTATGAAATAAATAAGAAATGAGGAGTAGATGTGGCTCAGCAGCAGCACACTTAATGTGCCTAGCTCACATGGGGACCCGGGTTCAATTCTCAGTACTAAAACAATGAAAGATAAACTAATGAAAAATAAAGGCAAGAGAAATAAATGGTAGATGAGTTCACAGTAGAAGAAACAAAACATACCAAGAGCCCCAGTGCTCTCTGTAAGCATTCTCCAGGTCATGAGGCAACTACAAATCAGCAATAATGCACAAAAGAGCCACCTGGGGATGTCACCTGGACCCAGCATGTGTTCCTGTCCAACCGTATATTTGAGATAATAGTCCTCTCCTGCTTAGGACCCAATCAATCACTCCTCTGGACCACAGTCAAATCAGTGATTTTACCAAAACATGGAACATGACCATCAAAACCAACCTCAAAGCATAGGAAGTGGCCATGCCTCCCCTCCCCCAAGAATCCAAAACCCAGGTCTGCCTGTCTTCACTTTCAACCAGCTGCTCTTCGCAGACTGAAATAGACAGAGAAGAATTCTGCAGAGGCTGGAAGAGGTAGCCATCTCCTCAGTGCTCAGCTCCCAGTACAAAGTCACAGGAACTGGAAAAAAATATGACACCACTAAAGGAAATAAAGTAATAACACTCCAGTAATGAACATAGAAAAATGGATATCTATGAAACGATTGAAACTGATTTCATAGTAATCTTATTAAAGAAGTCCAAGGGAACTCTAAGAAAATGTTGACCTAGAAAATTACATGCAATTTGAAAATAAGTCATGAATAAATGAAGTGTGGTAAAGAAATAGAAATAATTTAAAACTGGAAACAACACAGTAACTGAACTGAATAATTAAATAAAAAGCTTCAGTACCAGAAGAGATCAAATTGAAGAAAGAATGAATAAACTTAAAAAGACTATCCATCACTTTACTTCTTCATGGGGATGGTATGTGACAGTCCTTCAAGCTCTTCCTGTTGCAACATTCCCACCATGATGGAGTGTAACCTAGAACTGTCAGCTAAAATAAACACCTTCTCCCTTAAAAGGGGATGGGCGGGGCGAAAGGGAAAAGGAAGAGGAGTGAAGGGTTGGGGATTACAGGCTGTCAACAAGCAGACTAACTTTACAAAGTTCAAGGAACATGAATAAAAAGGTTGAGAAATCACATTTACAGAAATAATGGTTTAAATGTTCCAAAATCTGAGGCAAGTTACAACATCTAGATTCAGGTATGTCAGAGGTCTTAAATAAATAACAATACAAAGAGAATAGCACCCAGGTACATGGTAATTAAATTGTGAGAAATCAAAGAGAGTACAGAATGCAGCAAGGGATATGAAATATACCACTTTCAAGAAAGTACTCAGATACCAGCTCAAAATGGATTAAAAACATACATCTAAGACCTGGAGTATAAAACTACTAGAAGCCAATGTAGACACAATGTCTGTGGTATCTCAGCAGTAATCGTGCGGCTATGAGAAGAGACCAAATCCACACTCTGAAGAACCATTTCTGATAAATATGGGTTATTTCATACCACGGAAGAATCAGTTGGAGGCTACTGGACTGATTTACTTGTTGCCTCAGCCTCAAAATCTCAACATATATCGTTTTGGTTTTTTATATAAACATAAAGCATTACAATTATCCAAATCATAAAGTTGCATCTACATGCCAGCACTCAGTTAGGGGAAGAAAATACTTGTCTTGTCCTGTCTTTGACTTTGGCAGTTATTCTGAAAGTCTGTTTTCCCAATTACAAACTATTGAACCCATGAGGCAGCGGAAGCACCTTGCCATCACACAGCTTCCACAGACAAGCAGCTTCCTCCAATACAGTAGAAGACCGTAGGACACATCCTGCGCAATGATTAGACATAAAGAAAATGGAATGGTCTTTTTCATCCTCAGAGGCTTTTTATTATCTGGAAATGACTCAGTTATATTGATCAGACAGAAAAAAAGAGAAACTCAGAAATGCTGCAATTATGTGACGTCAAGTTCAGTAACAGACCCACAGAAAGAGAAAGACAGGGAAGCAACTTGTAAACCCAT
>NW_008360322.1:6488826-6516346 GCF_000622305.1 Nannospalax galili | reverse complement strand
TATTATTAGTGCGTATGTGTGTCCTATGCATACTGCGGCACATAGTTTACAGGGTAGAGGACAACTTTTTAAAAACTATTGTTGAGTTTTTGTGCACTTCATATGATAGATCTTAATCAAATTTAGACCCCCCCTCCCCCATCTGTACCCCTGCAGAACCCCCTCACCCTGGATTTCATGAGGACAACTCTTGAGAACTGATTCTCTCCCTCATCTTTAGTAGGTTCTTGGAAACAAACAAAAGTGGGCAGATGCTGTGCAGCAAACATGTTGCTTGCTGAGTTATCTCACAGGCCTTAAAACTCAGTTTAAAAATGTAGATTAACCTACCTGATATGGCATAGCTAATAATATGAAGGGTGGATTTTAGGTATTTAGGGAGTGATTCCACCAGTGCGTGCTTATAAAATATTGGTTGCTCCTTTTAGAATTTTATTTCCTTTATTGACGTAGTTTCACATCTGTTTTAAGCAGCTCCCCAAAACACTTTTTCCCCACTAATTTACTTTGAACAATTAAAAACATCCTAAATCCTTTTGGCAGTTTAATTTAACTGTTAATAGTTGACTCGTGAGAAAATTTAATTGGCCGTGGGAGAATGTGCTAGTGGATATGAAGTTTGGCTAAAAATTAAAGGTAAATATTCTGACTCTGGGGTTCTTCTTGAATCCTGGAGATTTCCTAGAAAATTAGGCGTTGTAGGCTGGAGCCAAGGCATTGTCTAACCATTAAATACGCTTGGGTAGAGAGAAACAGCTTCTCATTCAACTCCGCTGAGCACCCAACTTTCATCTACCGCAGAGTAAAAGCCAGAGTCCTTGGTGTCCCACACAGCCCAACAAAGCTCATCCCTACTACTTCCCTGGCCTTCTCTCACACTGCTGGCCAGGGTCACTCTTCTCTAGGCACAGTGGCCCCTTTGTTGTCCTTTGAATGTACCAAGTATGCTGCCAGCTTAGAGTCTTTAACTACCCTTTTCCAAGTCTCAGTTCTCTGGAATACCCAACCCCTCAGTCAGCTCCTTCAGCCCCTTCAACTTGTTTCTAAAGCAGCCCACTCTGGCCACTTGATTTTATGTGTTCATGCATCCTACACCCTTTATCCTGTTCTTGTTTTTTTTTTTTTTTACAGGATTTTTTTTTTTTTTTACAGGATTTTTTTTTTTTTTTACAGGATTTTTTTTTTTTTTTACAGGATTTTTTTTTTTTTTTACAGGATTTTTTTTTTTTTTTACAGGATTTTTTTTTTTTTTTACAGGATTTTTTTTTTTTTTTACAGGATTTTTTTTTTTTTTTACAGGATTTTTTTTTTTTTTTACAGGATTTTTTTTTTTTTTTACAGGATTTTTTTTTTTTTTTACAGGATTTTTTTTTTTTTTTACAGGATTTTTTTTTTTTTTTACAGGATTTTTTTTTTTTTTTACAGGATTTTTTTTTTTTTTTCAGAGTAGTTGATTAATTTTCCTTAAAATGCCTACTATTTACTTTGCTGAGATGTAAATTTCATGAGAAACTTCCATTGTTCTGCAACCTGATACACCGAATGGCTCAGAAAAGTATGGAGAATATGCTAACAGCTCAAGAAGCATTTGCTGACTGAATGCTGGTCAAAGAAAGCCTTTTTGTGTGCTCTGTCAACACTCATCCTGTACTGCTTCTGTATTTATTGATATCCATCCTTCATTGTGTTCAGTCAGGATTCATTCAACCAAAATATTTTGTAAGAATATGAACAAATAAATGAAGCTGATAAAAGGATTCCTTCGTGGAGAAGGATTAGTAAACCAATAAATACAGAAAAACTTATGAAGAAAAACAGGGAAAGTCAAGACAGGATTGGGTAGTCCTTTCATCTGAACAAGGATCTGAAAAAAGTTGGGGTGTGAGCCATGTAGATATTTGGGGAGGGGCCTACTAAACAAGGAAAAATGTTCTGGGTAGAAACATCTGTGACCATAGAAAATACCACAGAAGATACAGGAATTCATTGTGGTGGAATGTTAGGGTAATAAAAATTGTCACAGGTCAGGGGTCCAAGGGTTATTTCATGGTACACAGGCTTCAAAGGTCCTGGTAGGACAATTTGCTTCTGTTTTGGTAGAAAACAACTGGAGGACTATGAACAGAGGAATCATAGGAAAATTATGTGTTCTTTATATACTACATCATTTTAAATTTAAAAGATATTTGTCTAATTTCTTCAAAGTTAATAAAAGCTTACAACATAAAGAGTCATAGCTAAACTAAGTGTGTATGTAGAGGGTATTAATAATAAAATGTCTTTATGTTTAAGCCTAATAATCTTTAACACCTAACGTGACTTTATACCATTTTGCTACTGTACTAGAGTCAAATGAATATTTATATGATTTTCAGTTTCTCACTGAATAAACGTTTTTAATAAAATCACTGATTTCAAGAGTTTTCTTAATAAGTGGAAGCAGATCATATAAAGGCCATTAAGTGAATAATACATCAAGAAATGAAGAATATTAAAACAGACCAGGGTGCAGGCAGTGAAGGGAAGAGATATCGAAGTAATGGGAAGGTGTAATCTTATAACAAGGTAGTCAGAACCCAAACACCTCAAGGAGGCTTTCTAAGTGATTTCAAAGCAGAGACTTGAAGGGCATGATGAAGCAGCCGCAGGAAAGCGTTGTGGGTAGATAGGACACAACGTACTTACATATTAGGATTTCATCCAGCATTTATTTCTTCTCATATCTCTTGACATTGAATTTTTTTATCATAAACAACTATTACCTTAATTTTAAGTTCTAATATAGCTGTAATATAACTTTCTTATTTACAAATAAAAGTTTTAGTCAAAATTTGGAAAACATCCTAAAAGATTTTTTTCTTTAGTGGGTATGCAACAAATTCACTAGACACATATATACATGTATCAATACATACAAACACACACCTATACATACATGTAAATGGAAAAAGAACTTTAACAGGTTTCCTAGGTTTAATCTATTCACCTCCTTAAAAACTGTAGGAGTTGTAACTACTTACAGATGTAGGAAACATTTTTGTGGGACATTTCATTCTGAAAAGAAACTGCAGAGATATAAGATTTATTAAGTTTATAGTACAATATGATGTCCAGTATGCCACGTGTCCACATTAAAATCACATAAAAACATTAGTTCACTTGCTCAGTCATATTAGCCACATTGTAAGTACCCAATAGCTCACATGGCTAGTGGAAATATTACAGGACAATTCTATCATCATAAAAAGTTTTAACATCCAAGGCTAGTGGTTAAAGGTGTAATACTGCTCTTTCAGAGACCTGAGTTTGAGTCTCAGTACCCATGTCGGGCAGCTCTGAACTCATGTGCACACACCTATATGCAGACACATATATACATATAATTATATAATTATAATAATAAAAATACGTTTACAAGTTTTAACATCCATTTTAACCCTCTCAACAAGAAAGCATAGTTACTAATATCATCCTTAATCTGTGGATAAGGAAAATGAGGCAGGCAGGAAATTTATATAACTCTTCCAATATAATAAACTGCAGGAATTTATATAATAAAATGACCTATCTTTTTCAGAGATAAAATGTCAATGCCCAAGTGACTGTTCCTTACTGAATTTTAGGTGGATATAGAAATTGTATCACAATGAAAGAGTAATTTGAGCCTCTGGGACACGGCACAAGATCACCTTCTAATTTTACTTTGCTTTGTTTCAACTCCAGCATAATGTCTATCTTGAGGAATGTAAATTTGTGGTAGAATGCTGTGGTAATGAATGAAACTATTAGGCATAGGAATTTGTTGCAATGTGGCATTGACTGGAGGTGACATTGTAATATCCTATAGAATGTTTTCTATTATCTATATGTAGTTACTGATTTTTTGAATTATAAACTAGTAATATCTTCTTTGCACTTTTTGGTGACATGACAGATTTACAGCTAGAAACAGATGTTCCATGATCATAATGGCTGCAGAAAACTTAGGAGTAGAGCGGAATTGCTAAATTCTTCACAGGGGATTTGGATTTTTTTTTTTCAGATGGAGGGGAGAGCTGGTAGTCTTTACCACTTAATTGACTATAGAACTTTGTTTCATAATGCAGCTTAGCCCACTTAGAACTACTCTCTCAAAAATCTCCAATACACACTTTAAAATTTACCTGTTAATGAGTTAACATGTTTTTGTTTTCTAACTACTAATTAGCATCATTCTATAAAGAAATATGGCATTATTATATAAGATCTAAGTCAAGAAAAGACCTGCAAATAAATAACCATAGATTGATCATTTTTTAAGTTATTTGTATGTGTGTTTATAATATGTGTGTGTTCATGTGTAAGTGTGGGTGCATGTGTGCCATGGCACATGTGTAGAGATGCGAGGACAGCCTTAAGTGTCAGTCTTCACCTTCCATCATATTTGAGGCTAGGGTCTCATTTTGTTATTCATTAATTTTCAGGGTCATGCCCGTGAGTTTCCAGAATTCATTGTCTCTGCCTTCCATCACCCTATAGGAACACTGGAATTACAGACATGCATTACTATATCGAGCCTTTATATGGGCTCTGCAATTCAAACCCCATTGCCCATACATGTACAGCACAGCAAGCACTCCATACACTGAGCCATTTCCCTAACCCAGGCTCATAATTTTCTCTCTTTTTTTTTTCTGTATTTTATTCACTGAGAAAGATATGACGCCTTCCCCACACCTTTTGTTGTCACCTGTAAAAATCTGTTCATTCTATAATATTTACATATAATTGGGTGGAATTCTAGAACAAGAAAACTAAGAAAAACAAATTCTCCTCCTCCAAGAAACTACCCAAGTTGAAAGCTTTAGGTTCATCTGAGTAATTTTTAAATGTTTAATTTACCTTCTCAGAAAATAAGTATCAATGATTAAGTGAAAGGTTTGTTGTTTGCTGATTGAGGCAAGCTGATGTAACCTGAAAGAGTTAGGCTTTGACTTCTGGATTATTACAATGTGACATAGTAGATAAATCACATAATTTAATAAAATAATTGTTAAGCATGTAGGGAAATCCCTTTCCATTCAGTGATGACAGCCAGGTACATAAAGGAGGTTACTTTGAAGGCTAAGGCTGGAGGATCATGAGCTAGAGGCTACAATTTTAAGACTGTTCATCTTTCTCAAAAAAAAAAAAAAAAAAGTTACACTAAAGACTGACCTGGTAGGATTGGTATGATTTTAAGAGACAAACCACAATGAGAAAAGGCTATTTTACAGGGTAAAGAGGCTGAATGATTAGGCTATGGCAGATTAGAGTGTGGCTATTTTATAACTTAGGTCTAAGGAAACTGAGCTAAATGCTGACTACAACAAGCAGATATTGAGTATATGAAACAGGTGAAACTATTTACCTGTCTTTCCTCTTAGCTATTGTATGACTCGGCAATGTTTGATCTTATCCTCAGATCTCAATATTCTATATCAGCCATAGCAGTCTTATTTACCCATCATTGGGAATTTTTTTATAGAACATACATGACCAATTGTAAGAGAGGGTCCCCTATTGCATTTTGGCAAATATTCTTTGTACTTAAATATTAGGAGAAATGGTCCATGTTCTTTGAATATTGGATCCACATGTGATACCTAAAACTCCTACAGCTATTTTGTCACCAACATGAAGATACAGCCAGCAAAAGAAAGAATGTGCACTTAAAACAACTCAAGAAGCAAAGACAGGGACCTAAGTATACATTTCTTACTGTTTGAGATATCCTATGTCCTTATTTTGCTTAATCCACTTAGAACTAAATTTTCTATTTCTTTACATTTAAAGTGTTGTAGGTGGTACACACAAACTAAGGAATTCCAACTTGCCCACATTAGAGCAGAGATGAGGAACCACAGACATTTTTAAGAGGATGAATATAAGATTAATCTGATAATGGTATGTGAGATGGGTTCAGTTAGTAGGAAAGCTGACAGGAACAATTTGCAATCAGAATGCTACAATTGTCCAGGTGAGTGGTAATATAATTCTGAATAAGTGATTTTCCCTAATAAAGAAAACTTAACAGATATGAGACAATGTTGAAACAACAGTACAACAACAATGTTTTCAGGTAGCTAAACAACATAGTCAATAAAATGAGAAAGAGGAAATTATTAGGCTAGAAAAGAAACACATTCTTGACTGTTCCTCAGTCAAAGTATCTGATAGGAGCCACAGTTTAAATGTATTGAAAGTCCTATGGATAGGACCTGTCCTTTGTATCTGGTAGTAGGCAGCTTGACAACACATTCTCATATCTCCTTCACGCCTTATTCTGAACACTGGTTCACAGGAACCCTCTTTTAAATCAGTAGTACAAAAACCATGACCTCTGCTTTCAAGGTAACTCAAAGCCAAGACAATATCTTTTTTATTTTAATTTATTTTTATGTTTTGTGTATGAGTGTTTTGCCTGCATATATGCTAAGTGAACCCATGAGTGTAATGCCCATGGAGGCCAGAAGAGGGTGCCGGATTCCATGGAACTGGAGTTACAGATGGTTGTGAGCCACTATGTGGGTGTTGGGAGCCAAACCCAGGTTCTCTTCAAGAATGACCAATGCTTTTAAGCACTGAGCAATCTCTCCAGCCCCACAAGACACTTTCTAAAGTGGAAGGTTAGGCAAAAGATACAGAATTACATTCCATATTTAAAATTCTATGGTTCTAATAAACAACATAATGTGCTTTCTAAAAGTAACTATCCAGCAGAGGAAATAAAATGATTTCTCTGCTTATGATAAATAATTATTATAAGATAAATGTTTTTACTATATACAAAAAGGGCCCTCCAAATTCTATTGCTTCACTGCTGTTTTGAGTTTAATTTTTTTTTTTTATTTCCTTCCATCACTGGACTTGGGTTTGAAAATGATTTTTCTATCCTAGGGTTGTTGTTTTATGGTTCCACTGTGTTGTAATATATCCTGTAGTAGGAATTCTGGCACATTCTCAAGAGATGCCTTAGAAAACATATTCTTGTCTCTAACTGAATTGCCTAGTAAAAAGTAGTGCAAATGAAGATGAAAAGAGGCAACAGGAAACAATTCTGACATTTCCAATTTACTACAAGGGACAGAACAGTGAAGGACACAGTCAGGGTTCCCAGAGAATCCACCTCTTCCAAGGGACATCAGTTTCATATATTTCACACAGTGGTTGACTGCCTTGACCAGTAACTCTACACTTCCTTAGAAAAACACAAGGGCCTCAGTTACTGCAAGAAAATATGAGTGACACATGGGACACCTTGTAGATGAGACTACCTATGAGGAAAAGAACTCCAGAATGAAAATACTCAGCCAAAAATACTTGAAGCTTTGAAAGAATGAATTTCTGAATGGAAAAAAAAATTGATTAACAAACACAGACTTGAGTCTTCAAAAGTAGTAAGTAAATAGGGCATTTTGTCCTCTAATTTCAGGTGTTAAGCCCATCAAATTTGATGATGAACCTGTCGACTTAAATTTATTTAGAACAATTTTCACCCATTTCTGTAGCCTGAGAATTTTCCACAGTGTGTATGAAAATAAAGCAAGGCTAAGTTCACGCATCCAGAAATAAATAATAATGTTCTTACCTCCAGTATTCAGTGAACAGCTTCCAGCCTGGGGAGATGAACTTGAACATATTCAAGAGACCTTTACACACTCAATTCTCACATCACAGTTGCTTTGCCATGGGGGACACCCACCTTACCTGTCAAGGGACATAACCAAGGGGTATAGATATTCACTTAGCTAAATAGAATGGCTACTGTTGCTGAAATCATTTCTTTCCCTTTGCAGAAAACTTTTTCTTATCTTTCTTTGATTGAGGAGTTGGTAAAACTATTTATAATGGAAATAAATATACGATCAGATATTCTAATGTTATTTCTCTGGTTTAAACGTACTGTGCAACAGGAAATCTATTAGCTCTCCCAAGAATATTTGCACGTTTCTCCCAGTCAGTGGGGCAAGAATGCCAGCTATTATACTTTCTAATAGCGGAAAGAAGAACTTGGGGGATGAGAATGTTCCAGCTGCCACATTCCCCCAAAATAAACCAAAGAGTCATTCCTCAGTCCTGATTTTATACTCAATGGGACTTCCTTCATGCCTTTTCTGCGTAACAAAGATCTGACTTCTTGATTTTACAAAAGAACTGCAGAAGATTTATACAAAAAGGTGCATGTTTTCTTTGTCCTGAGGAGACTTCACATAAAGAAGGAGCAGAAGAAGGGAAATGAGGAAGGAGATTAATCTACCATTGCACAATTTTCCTTTTATTAAAAGGACTCCCACTGGATCATCATCCACTTCTCTTGTGGTCTTACAAGGAGTAAGGAAGCATATTACAGAAAGTCCAGCTAATGACAAGTCAGAATCTAGGCAAAGGGCCTAAGAAGCACAGGGTGCATGAGCAGAGCATAGACGGAGTTGGGCTTGATATCAAGCCAGGAGTGTGGTGAGCCAGAGGCTTCCTATCGACTCATTCAACCATGGAACATTCAAGTCTTATTGAAACCTAGACTGGGAATGGGCATACAAAATGAAAAGATCAAATGTTTCCAGTTGCCCACAGCCTAGTAGAAGAGCTCACCAGCCCTTGGCTACCACTGGAGGCGAGAATAAAAGCTGAACGGAAGCTGTGACGGGCAGTGGGAGAACAGGGAAGAGAATAAGCCCAGAAAGCTTCTGCTTCGGGCTGAAACTTAATTTTAACTGAAATGATCTTGATGTTTCTAATGATGCTGCTGTCCAATTTCACTTCCAGCATCGATGATGTGCTACAGAAATTCTGGGGGCATTTGAACAGAGCCCTTTGACTTTGCCACTTTGCCCATCGTCTTTTCCCTCTTCTCCAAATGTTTTACTTTTTAAATGTAGTTTCCTCTTCTTACACTGCAGCCTCCATCTCATTTCTCAAAATGTCAACATTCCTTCATTATGTTGCACACCACCTCCAAGAAATGTCATCAGAATTGCAAAGTTATTCAGTGTCTTGTGACTTTGTCAGTATTTACCCAAGTTTCTTTGCAGATCTATTCATGAATAAATTTTACATGCTCTATAAAGCTAACTGCAATCTCAGATACTGCCATTCTTTGTTTTAGGAGAGACTAATTGTAAGAAGTTGCTGTTTTCTCTGTCACATATATGTCCTTGCTGATTCTAGAATATTTTATTTCAAAAAATAGTTAAACAGAAATAAAAAACAGCATGAGGAGCAAGCACTTGCCAGCAGTGGATGACGTAATGCTGGCCGGGGTCCTGTACACTAAAGAGATAACCTTTGATAATTTAAAACACACTCATTAATTCTAGGCAACGCAGACCATTTCTGTTATAGAAGGAAGTCGACCGTCTTTCCTAGCTCAATCAAGCCTGTGATCCTTTTACCTCCGTTTAATTCTGGTAGACAGATCAGGTTTTATGTGAAAGCTTGCTCTTAATGCCTCTCTCATCCTTGCTCTTGACTCATGGAAATGACCAGGAGCCGTTGCTAAGTAGGAACAGGGCCCATCAGTGCTCCTAACTGGCTTTCTGCCCAGATGCTCCTCCATCTGTTGTAAATGTAGCCTGGTAGAAGCAGAAGGTAGACTTAAAAATGCACTCTTCCTCCTGCCTTTTAAAAGTGTGCTTCTCCTGTCTTAATAATTAGCCACATGAACGGGCTTTAAATCACGGCTTCAGACACTAAAATAAACACTGCAAATTTTCCAGGTGTAAGGAAGCTTTGCATCAGGATGCAGTTAAATAAAACTTGGTATCTTTTGTCCCTCGGGTCAGTAAAATAATTTTGAAAGCAAAATATGAGAGAAGAGTTTTACAGCAGGAAGAGGTCAATCAAAGAAGGAATGAGAGGAGGGTCCAGTTGGAAGCAAGAGAGGAACCATTTCATCATGTGACACATGACTCTTGGTAGATGTCACGGTCAACAGAAGAGTGTCACCAAATACCCTTCTACTCAGTGCTGTGCAGATAGACAACAAATTAACAAGGATTTTTGTTATGGCATTTACTATATTTCCCAAACCAAAAGATATCTGTGGTATACTAAACTTCCCTCTTGCCCAAAATATCCCATAAGTCCTACAAATAGCCAGACACTTACACTATCAGTTCTAGCATATTCCTACCAGCAGATTTTTGGTGATAGTTTCTGTTTCATAGATCTGGGGTCCAATCACATTTCTAACAAGTTCCTATGTGAAAGTAACACTGCTATTCCAGATCATAAAAAGTCATTAAAGGTTAAAAAAGAAAAGTTAGAATTCTAAGAAGGGAGCTGCTGATGCAGATGAGAAAGAGAAATCTCTGAGGACCATAGAATTGTAGAGCTCACTGGCCATTACTTTTTGTATTCTGCTTATAACTCTCTCAATTAGCAAGCTATGAAACTTGAAGCCCTTAAGAGTTACTTGACTTGGCTCAAAGTGACACAGTGGCCTAGTGCAAAACGGGAACAAGTACAAAACTTAACTGATTTTGCCAAGACTTCTTGGAATGAAAATATTCTTGGGAAACTGGAGCATTTGGTGTGCTAACTGTACACTCCCTGGGTGACATCTCCTTGACAATAATCAGGACAATATACAAAGAGCGGCAAGGGAAGACTCTAACTCCTGGGGAGGACATGCCCACTTGAACAGGTGAAGAATAAAAAGGCTACTTTGTTTCCTTCGTCTGGTGAAAGGACTGCTTTGAGGAGGGGAGTTTGGAAGGTGGGACAAGACCTTGATTTTAAAAAAAAAGAAGAGGGAACTATCCCCAGTTATAAGAGATTTATTCCTGAGGCAAATCATATCCTTTCCTTGTGACACCTCAGTGATTCACTTGAGCCATAATTGTCAACAAGGAAGTTAAGTCGTAGATTTCCATCCTGTCAAATGATGGTCCTTTGGTCTCAGACGGGAAGAAGTTTCACAGTCTTTGCTCAGGGAAGGGACAAAGGGCTACAGATAGCTTTGATTCCAGGACAGAGACTAAATGAGGGAAATACTGGCAAAAATACACCAATAAACTTTAATGCTGTTGTTCATGAATTTACATTAATTTATCATCTCAAGATGCTATTTGTATTGAGTGCTTTGTGAAATACAATGTATAAAGAAAATAAAACTGAATGGGTCTGTGCAATATATTTCCAAAGTAAAGAGGAAAACCCATGAAAATTGATATAAGCCCCAGAAAAGAGCAAATGCCTTGTTCATTATTCAATCTCTGAAAATATTGATTAAATTAAAGCTCTTTCAGAAAACTCCTACTTCATCCCTAAACAAGAAAACAAAAGGGATGCAAAATCAGAGTACAGGGTGATAATCAAGTGGTTCTGTGGCCACGGAGCTTGTCTGCCATCCTTTTCTAAAGTTTTCTGGCCAAGTCTTAAAAAACTTGGTATGTTTGATGGGAGAAATTTTATCTTTTGACTATTCATAAAGTATTTTCTTTTAGGTGGAGTCTCAATTGTCAGCATTTCATTAGTTTTTATTTTTATGGGGTTTTTTTTTCATGTTTTCTTTCAGATGGCTTGCTTGAGTCCATATTATGGAGATCTTTTCAATGAACGTACTGAGCCAGCTCTACTGAACGTAGCATGCAACTATTACACAAAGATAGATCCCTTCTCCTGAATAGTGCAAGGGCTCACGGCAGCTGTGAACATGCAGCTTACTGTTTGAAAGGCAGAAGATTACATTTAAGATTGATGTTTTACCATCCTAAAAATTAAAAAATAAATTTCTACAGACAACAAGAACCAGCATTCCTAACCCAGGTAAACTAAGGCGTGTAAAAGTAGCCAGTAATCTACAATGTGAACCCAAGTAGATGCTAGTGAGTGGGCTTCATGCAGCAGTTTCTTCAATACCTCTTAATTTGCTCTGCCTTCTCACAGGAAACCTGCAAAAGGGAAAAAGCCCAGCCTTGTAAATTGAATGAGGTCTGGTTTACTGAGAAAACCATCATTTCCAACAGAGCTCGGTGCCTGAGTGAGCAGTGGATGAGGATGGCCAGTGAGGTGGCAGTGAGGTGGCAAGGACACCATTGCAAGAATGCTTGCAGCACCTCTGTGAAAGTCATTTTCCTAACTTACATAACAGCAAGATGTTGCTACATTTAATAGTAAAATGCTGGCTGCCTATATGCCCTGAAGGTGTGTTAGGTGGATTAATAAAATCTTGTAAAATGCCTCTAGCACTGCAAAATAAGAAATTCCCTCATGTTACAAACACAAGGATTCATTTACATGGGAGGAATTCTTTACCAGTCAGGGCTCATTTTTCCACTAACCGACCATTACTTGAATTTTGCTTCTACATGAACCACATGCCCCTCATGTAACTTTGTACAGCAAAGGCTGAGTAATGCAGTCGTAAAATTCTCTGTCCTGGTGCAGCTCTCGGGCAGAAGCGACAAACCCAAGGATGAGAAACAGGCAAAAGACCGCAGCAGAGGCTCCCACAGTTCAGCCATTTTCTAAGTTGCCTCCATTTGAAAGCACTTATACTTGGGGAACGTAATTAGCCCTTGTTGCTGGATGCTATTTCTGTATGGTTCTGTGAGACCCAGGCTCTGCAAGGGCACATCTGGTCACATTAATGGCTACCACAGGCAGGGTACTGCCCTGCCTGCCAGCACCTGTAGAGACCCGGGCAAGGCAGTTCTTGTCCCCCAGGGACACCAGGCTCAGCAGTACAACCTGTGGTCCTGGCCACTTGCCTGTGTAGAGAAGGGCACTGGAGCAGGGACAGAGAGCCATGAGTCAGCCCAAGGCATGGATTTAATGAAAGGTCTGCTGGAAGCCACATCCAACAGCAGCATGGGTCCACAAATCCACTCAGCACGGTAACATGAGGAGCATCTGTCACATTTCCTTCCTATCATGCCTGGCTGGCCCTTGACATGCTGGTGAGAACATTACAACATTTCACAAATATTTACTAGGCATCTATCTCTCTGAGGCCATAAAACAAGACCACAGCTCTTCTTCAGTACATCTGCATGAAGGTGCCCTGCCCTTTCAAGGCACTGAGGGATGGGTGAGTTAACACTCTTTAGATCCTAGCTGGCCAGAGACAAAAGTGCTCACGTGACTTATCCATATCTGAAGTCAAGGTTCCCCAAGCTGCTGCCCAGGTCAAGACATGAAAAATGTTACTCACACAAACTCCAAAATTTCTAAATATATAGATTTATATAAGATATGTTATTACTATTGATGTTATTAAATATTTTTAAAACTGTATTAAAGTGAGGTTGGAGAGATGGCTCAGCAATTGAAAACACTGACTCCTCTTGCAGAAGACCCAGGTTCAGTCCCCATCATCCACATGGTGGCTCACAACCACCTGTAACTAATTCCAGGAAATCTGACAACCTTTTCTGGCTTCATCAGGCACCAGTTATACACATAGGACACATACATACATGAAAGAAACACACTCATACTCACAAAATAAAAATAAATTTTTTATATACATATATATGTGTATGTATATATAATGGTCCCCCGTACAACTCCATAATTGAATTTTTAAGTCTCCTTTAATGGGAATCATATTTATAAATAATTTTGATTTTTACATTTCCAGTTTTAATAGTCATATGTAGCCCAGGCTGGCCTCAAACTTGCTGTGTAGTTGAGGCAGAATTTAAGCTTTTGATCCTCCTGGCTTTGCCTCCTAAATCCTGGGATTGTAAGAGTTCAGCACCGTGCCTGGCTTATGGTGGTGTTTCACGAATGCTGTGGGCAAGCACTCTACCAGCTGAGCTATAACCTCAGCCCACTTACATAATCATTTTTAGGTCAGGAAATAAAACAAATTATATGCTTCAACCTATCTTCACTGTGCCACAAAGAGAAGGAAACAACAAACTCAAGAGGAATTTATAATAAACTCTTGAAACTTAAAATGAAGTTATTGAAATGCAGCCGAAGTCCCTTGTATCTTCAAGGAATTAGATGTCCATCGAGATAAAGTTGGAAATGCAGGCAATCAGGGTCTCTGGTCTAAGCAGCAGTCCTTCAACGTGCTGATCTGATGGCAATGAAAACATTGAGCTTAGGTAAGTCTACAGACTGAAACTACTTTCAAACCCAGGCCCTAAGGAGGAGTCACTCAGTGTGTCCACAGCCTCCTTCTTCTGGATTAGCATGCATGTGTTTTCAGTTTATTTGACTGATTTGCATTCTTTAGTATGCATCTACATTATTCATTTATCCCTGAAATGAATATTAGGAAACCACAATATGCAAGTTTTGGGACTAGAGGAAGGGACAGTCAAAGAATAATCACTTTTACCCAAAATAGAAATGTGTTTTTATCACTCCAATAGATAGCCATGTATATATGTACCCACACCCGTGTTAAAGAAAAGAAGTTATTCAAGGACACTATCTGAAGCATGGTAATGTAGACTTCATAAGGACCGTCACTACAGGTCACTGCCACAAAGTCTGGGGAAGACAGAGAGAGCTGTGTTCAACTCTGAGTACAGTGCAGTCAAATGGGAATCGATACCCAAAGAGCAAGGTGAAGGTCAGAGAAGTGCTAAGAGAACCACCAGGAGCAATGCAGATTCTATCTAAACTGATCTAATAGAATTCTTTCTGAAGATGGAGAAGTTGACTAGACATTATGTGGTGAGCGGCGAGAGATGGGAAACTCCTTCCGGTATTGAGGGTGATCAGATATGGAAGGTATTGTTGCTGAAACTGTGAACAAGGAAGTTCATGGATGAATCTAGGAGAAAATTTGATAATCTCACTAAACTATGGCCAAGGAAAGAGTCTTTGCAGTGGTGCCTGCTATCGGTGGTCACCCTACCTCTACCTCTCTGCTGCCAGTAGTCCTGTGAGATCCTCCCTCCTCCTTTTTCTTCTCACCACACTTAACTTCCCCTGCAAGTTTTCTCCTTTCTCTACAAATTCTTTGACCACAGTTGTTTTGGGGAATTAGATGACACAGGGTAGACAAAGACTACATATTGAGGCTGGGGATTCAGGATAAGTTTAACAAATATTTATAGAATGGATGATAGCAACAGGGATTCTGAGTGATTTTGTAATCTAAGTGAGGTAAGTCATGGGAATGCATGTATTTAGTAAGGCTAAAATGCTATACTCTAAGAATTAATGTGAAATAATCTATATGGCAAGCCTGTGGATAAGATCATATATAATAATTCATTCTATAGTTGTTGAAGTATACTGGCACCAAGCAGGACCTATTTCATTAAGACTTGGGAGTCAGATAACATAACAGTGTTAAACACCTGGGAGGTAGCCAGAATGCCTAGAATCATGCATACACTCTGTCCTCTAATTGTAAGAATCTCGGAAAATTATTCATTGCAGATTCTTGTTCCTTGGGTTCTATAGCTGTAAGTGATGGCACTATGTAAGGACATGATAAAAATGAAAAAAGGTGATCAAAGCAAGCACTTAGATCAACGATTTCTCAATAAACATTAATCGTTATCATGGCAAAATATTCTGTGCAGGTGACCTCTCTCACCAAGCAAGCTAAGCAGCTATCCCCAGCCTCTCTAAGGGCAGTCATCGACCTCCTTTGATTCCATGCAGCTGTGGCAAGTCTTTCTCAGAAGGAACCTGTCTAAGTCATGAACACTCAGTTCCATGCAGTCACATAACAAACCTCAGTAGGTATGATGAATCAGTCAGTAACACATGGGGCAAGTGGTTTTTGTGCAGAAGTCAAGCATTAGGGGACTCTATCACAGAGTAAAGCAGGAAGAAAAAAGCAAGACAACCCCAAGATCCTAGGTGGATATGAAACAATTAGGTTGAGTACTTACTGGAATCACTTTCAGTCACCCAGATAAGCCAATGCAAAGTCTAAAGTGGAAAAGTTAAGATGGAAATGTATACTTGTATTAACTTGGGTGCCAAGGTCTCATACTCTAGAGGGATGCCTCACTTCTGTCTCTAAAAGAGAAAATTAATGTATGTTTGTTGAACACTTTGACCATATAAATGAAAATCATGCCTCTCAACCCAAAGCAGGCTGGGTCCGAGGGGAGAAGGTGAGGAAGTCATGCAGAGGGCTGTCATTTTCAGCTTCCTGGCACTCAAGGAACCTAAAAGCTCCACCTCAAACTAAGCCAAAGGAGAATTCAGAAAATAATTTTTGAAGAACTCGTTTCAAAGTGGGTGAAATAACATTTGATAAATAATAATTTCACAAATCTATCTAGAAAGAAAAATACCTATTTCACCATCTTTCAAATGGAAAAGGATAGGAAATTCTAGCACACACATGAATCATTTTGTGTTTTTAAAAATTAAACATAGATGATGCATTTCTCTTCTGATAAAGGCTATACTAGGGGTGGAAGCAGGTAAAAAAAAAAATTAAACATAGATGAAGAAACAAAGCAGTGGTGGGTGGGGCTGCATTGTAAGACTAAGATCAAAGTCTCCAAGCTCGAATCTACAAGGAATTTTAATCCTAAAACAATTGAGAATGAGTTAAAAATATTTAATCCTGCCCAGTTTTAACAATAAAAACCTATTTGAATACCAAAAGGGAAAAAGAAAAAGAAAAACAACAACAACAACAACAAAAACATATGATCTTGTTCTTGTCTCCAAAGTGGTGATGTTTCAAGAACGCCAAAAGAGTTAAATGAGTGCCGAGGGCCATTCCAAGTTTCACAGAGCATGATCAACAGTATAAATGCAGAATAGAATCTCATAATTACCAAAGGAAACTTACAGCTGCAGGCAATTAAAGATCTAACATATTAGCAATAAGAACCTTCTAAATGTGGGAGAAAAAGAAGCAAGTCACAGAAGTTAAGTCTTAGTTAAAACAAAGGTATAATCAAACTTCTGACCCAGAGAAGTCAGGAGAAAGTTGTGTTGAATTATAGATGTACCTGACTTTGGATAAAATGCCATGCAAACATCCTGAGTGCAAGAAAGGCGCTCTGTAAGTTTTCATAACTACTGACTATTTAAGGAATATTGACTGCACGTATCCTGTCCAAAAGTGGTGGTTGGAGACCATGGCTCTCCTACTCTCCTACTCATATGGAAGTGAGGAAATGGAGTTCCCTAGCTAAACGCTTTCTGAGCTAGGTATGCCTTAGGGAACTTGGGGTAACATTTCCATTTTTTTTTTCTGAAATGTTCTCTGTTTTAAAGGAAGCACTTTTCTGAGCTCTTTTGTACCTTTTTTTTTTTTTAATTCAACGACTTAAGAATGTCAGAAAAATAAGAACCTAAGGTAATTCTAAACATTCCTTATCTTGAGCTGGTAAGCCAAATAAAAGTCTAAAATTCGTGATTTGGGAAAGATTATTTGAACGAATATATATGTATATTAAGTAGCTTTCAATGCACAGTTTCTCTGTGTTCAAAACATATTCATACCACAGTTTGTATAGATAGATCTCTTAATTTATCAATAAATAATGCAGCTATCTTACTAAGTCCTGCTGCCTATTGAGAAAATTTGGTTCAGAGACCCATTCGATGTTCAATACGATTTGGTCCAATCATTTAAAAGTCCTTTAAAATAATAATTGTTGAATCTATTTTCAAATATTCAGTATTGGGTGCCCTGAGGTCTGAGGCAGCTGCCTGTCTGAGCTATGGGGAAGGTATGAAGGCTGTTAGCCCTAACTCCTTTTTATGAAGAAAAGAGCTCCTCAGGCATGGTCCTCCAATGCTCTCCTCTCCAGAGCAGTGCTACTTTGTGGCATCACTTCCTTCTTTTGGTTGGTTATGGTCTGGTAGCTATCCCCAATGTCCAACCTTGGGTCTGCCATGTGGGTTCAGACTCAGAAAGTCTTTGAACTACCTCCACTCAATGGAATATTCTGTTCTTTTTGCTGATTATAGGATCATATTGCTCTAAACAGGATGGTGTTCTTGATAGCCCTTCTGCTTTCAGTTCAGCACATTCACAGATACACTTGCAAGGAAGTAAAAATTCATGGGGTTGTGCCATACCACACAAGAACTGGGAAAGGTCAGTGAGACTGCCTGTGTTCTCCAGGTTAATGTGCTTTGCCTATCCTAAATATTCTGGACCCTCTCATAATTCCCTGAGAGTGGATTCCCTCTACCTTCTATCCTGTTTCTTGTAGACTCCAACTCTATGATCAAGCAAGTCTTAATGAGCATGATTATGGCCCCTTAATGGGGCCCTTATCTATGTACATGGGAGTGCTCTACACTCTCTCATTGTGGGGTTAAGGTGGCATGCCACCCCCAAATATGACATTTGAGAAAACAGAAGCATGAGGACCTCTCTGACATTCTCTTCTGAAGGGTGACATAAAAGAATTCTCTGCCTTTTCTCTAAAGCAGGTAATAGACCCTCAGTCCAGAGTGGCTATTTCTATAAACCAGGAGACAGCAAAGACCACAGAGAGACAGAAGCATCTAATCAAACAGGCATGATAAGTGCCCCACCCATGATTTATTACTTATATATATACCTCCTTTTGTGAATATTTTTATTGAATTTTTGTGCATTTCATACAATAAATCTTTTTTTAATATTTTATTATTTTTATTTTATGTGTATGAGTGTATTGCCTGCATGTAGGTAAATGCACCTATGTCATGCAATGCCCATGGAGAACAGTAGAGACCATCGGATCCCCTGGAACTGGAGTTACAGATAGTTGTTAGCTGCCATGTGGGTGCTGGGATTCAAACCTGGGTCTTCTGCAAGAACAACCAGTGTTCTTAACCACTGAACCATCTCTCCAGCCCCCACCCAATAAATTTTAATCTTACTTAGACCCACTCCCCCATCCATACCCCACTGGATTTTATGCATTCTATAATATATGTTAAGGCCTATTCAGTCAAGATTTGTACTTAGCTGTCCCTTTGTGCAAGTTCATCCACTGGAGTCTAGTCAATCTAGAGCTACTCTTAAAAAAAAAAAAAAAATCAACTCACCCTCACCCAGAAGTAATCAGTTGCTAATAGTTCCTCAGCTAAGGTTGGGGCCTGCTGCCTATTTCCCCAGTTTTACGTTGGGTTTTTGTCTGATTGAGTTGGCATGGGTCTTATGCATACTATCACCATTGCTTCAATTTCATATGAGCAAGTTCCCAGAGGCCTGAAAATCTCTATTTCCTTATGTCTATGCACCCACCCTGGCTCTAACAATCTTTTTGCCCCTTCTTCCACAATAGTCCCCGAGCCATGGGTGTGTGACTTTTAATACAGGAGTTCTATCCAGGTACACACACTGTGTAGTCTCTTGTTCTCTACATCTTGACCAGTTGATGCCTTCAGAGTACATCACACTGTGTTGCATGAGGAAGCTTCACTGGTGAGAGTTGAGTGATATGTTAGTATTTTCTCTACCCCTTATTCCACTATGTTCCATGAGCCTTAGGTGTAGAGGTTCCATTGTAGATATGTCACTTAGGGTTGGGCATCCTTCAATCACATAGTCTCTTTCTGTGACCAGCTGTGGAACTCTGCAATAGCCTCCATCTCTTGCAAAAAGAAGCTTCTTTGATGAGGGGTATACAGTATAGGTGTCTGTAAATATAAGGATACATATTTAGCATACAGTAAGAAATTTGTCTAGAGATATGACAGAAATAATATTTTCTGGAATCCATGGCCTTTCCAGCCATGTGTATTTGGCTGTGCTTAACAGTGCCACCCATTAGTTACCTCCCACTGAGAGGGCTTTAAGTTCAATTAGATAGCTGTTGATTACCCCCTAGATAAAAGTACCACTACTGAACTGCTATAGTTTGTTATGCTGGTCATTGTTGTGGTTATTAGGTTTTGAACCTGAGATTGAACCACTGGATTGATTTTCTCCCTTAGCAACTTGCATAGTATCCTCTAGAACAATGAGAGCTAGTCATCAAGGAGGAGGCTTCCAGGTCAGTTCCAGCTCCATTGCGCCAAGTCCTGTGTCCAAAGTATGTCCTGTCTTCATCAACAGGGTCTTACCTTCAAGTTCTGATATGTAATCAAGGGTTCTAGCAATAGCCTGTGTTACTTGCGGAGTCTCTTGGACTACCCTGACCAACAACTCGAAGAGAGGTTTCTCCTGTCTGGCACTGTGTTTTGCATTATATAGCCTTCATGTATACACATGCATTCATGTTCAGATATTGTATGTATATTTTTGGTAGGCTTTTGAACTAATACCTTTCCCTCTGATTTTTATACTACCTAAGCTTTATCTTCTTTTATCAAATCATATCTGCACAATAGACCAGACCAAACCAAAAAACAGTTTATCCTGTTTGAGTCTTCTTTTCTGAAGGTTCCCATGTCATCTAAAATTTACACTGAATAAATACATATGCTTTTCTTTCATTAACCTGTCTTTCGTTATGAGGGTCTCATTCATGAACCTAACAATGAATAGGGAAAGAAATGTCTTTGCTCTACAGAAATCTTGCACAGTAGCCTTTAATACGCTACATGAAGGCTTGGTGTATGAGATTCTTTCTTCTACTCTGCCTCTCTTCAGATTCCGTCCCACACCCACTTAGTTTGCAGGCACATTGCCTGTCTCCAGAATCTAAGTCATCACTTGCTTCTGTCCCAGAATGATGTGTCTCTATAATGTTCCTTCTACTTATCGTCCACCCTTCCACCTAGTCATTCTTTTGGCTTGAGGGCAGCTTAAGCAATGATAGTCACAAGGTCACCAATGGTGCTGCATGAGTTTTAATTTGGAGTCATTCTCATTTTAGAGTCTAGGTTCTAATTTAGGTTTCAGTTTTATTTTCTTCTTTTTGAATATTTTCTAATAATGTGCTTTCCTCTGAAAAGACACGTGGGCTTTTTAATAACCCTTTATCTTTGCTCTAAAGGAAGCATACAATGCATGTTCTATATCCATTTAGTGACCAGGCAAGAACATGATTTCCTGGGGTAGGACACATTTTATAGATGACAAATACAAGAAACACAAGGTTCTTCCTTCTCAACCTGAACTGGATACTGTAAGCCAGCTGTGAGACACAGGTATTTACTATCATGTTCTTTCTCCAGTTGTACTTCCAGAACCAAGTCTCTGTTTTAAAAGTCCTAAGGCCCTGAGTCACATGATGATAGGTCAGTTATGACCTATTATCCTTGAATCCATTGAAACAATTCTCCTGTAGTTTGTGTGTGTGTGTGTGTGTGTGTGTGTATGTGTGTGTGTGTGTGTGTGTGTATGTGTGCAGGCATGCACATACCACAGCACATGTGTAGAGGACAGAAGGTAACATTTGGGAGTCAGTTCTCATCTTCCACCTTGCTTGAAATACACTCTCTTATCTCTTCCGTGCTACATACTCTGGGCATGCTGGCCCATGAGCTTCCAGACAATTCTCCTGTCTTTACCTCCCATCTTGCTGTAGGAGTACTAGGATTACTGATGTGATGCCACATCACCTGACATTTTGTATAGTTTTTAGGTACTGAATTCAGGTTGTCAGGCTTGTACAACAAACTCTTTTACTCCCTGAGCCACCTCTCCTTCCCCTTTCCCTACAGTTTTAAGGTACATAAAAATAGAATGGGGTGCTTGCTTATCATCCATGTGCTCAGCTATTTCAGCTGCTGAGAACCTGTCTTAGATCTGTCTCCAAGGACTCTGTGTGAAGCCATTACATCATGGGGCAAAAAGAAAGGCAACACCGAATAGCAAAAGAAAGATGATGTTTGGTGATACATATGTACCATGTGGTGGAGAAAACAGTTGTACTTCAGATTCACAGTCTCAGCATCTCTAAGACAGAGGCTCATCCCTCTGTTTACTCTGAATTGGAATGTAAAAAAGAAAGCACTATGCAAATCTGTACTTTTCCATCTAGTTAAGTTCCAAGTCACTGAGTAGTACTGAATACAGAATTCAGAAAAAAAAATTGCCATTTTTAATGAAAAATGTCTTTAGTTGTTTATGCTTTTCTCTGAAGAAATGATTATATGACAAGGAATTGTATAATTTACTGGAAAATTATTACCTACAGGTGGTTAAAAAAAGTCAAGATATATACACCTATCATATATTGATTTGTCATAGAAGCAAAAAAAAGAAAAGAAAATCATTGCTTATTTCATTACCTAAACCAGTACCCTTTCTTTTCAGTAGCTGGGAATGAAACCCAGGACCTCATTTATGCTAAGCAAGCACTTTACTATGAGCCCTCAGTCCCCAAATACTTTTTCTACCAAGACAAAAGGGGTTCTTTGCTATTTTGTTTGTTGAAACAGTGTCTTGCTGTGTAAATCAGGTTGGCCTTGAATTTACAATCCTCCTAAATGGATCCCAAGTGTTAGGATAACAAGCATGTGCCAGCAAACATCTGGGGCAAAAGAAAGAGTATTTAGGAAGAATAATGACATGCCTTAATATTCTACGTCCATCATATTTTATCCACAGAAAAATTGCTTCTTTTTATCTTATTCTGTATTATAATTACCATCATTAGTCTCTCTGTGTGTGTGTGTGTGTGTGTGTGTGTATGTGATGCATATGCATATGATGAAAATCATGCATATGCCAAGGCACTCTCATGGTGATCAGAGGACAACTTTCTCAAGAATTGGTTCTTTCCTTCCACTGTGGATTCCAGAGATCAAATTCACATTGTCAAATTGTGCAGCAAGAACTTGTAGCCTTGAACTGCCAAGCCAGCTCTCCAGACCCACAGTAGCATTTCTTGTTATAAATGCCTCTGTTCTACATTTTATTATTTTATTTAAAGGTCTTGAAAAAAGAAATTTTGTTTCTTTAAGACCTACAAAATATGTAATTAAGTATTTAACACCATCTGTAAAATATATTGATTGATTCACCCCGTTCTTAAAAGGGGTGAATCAATTAGTAACTTGCCTCTTAATGCACAGACCCAAGAATAAAGATCTGTTCTTTCATTTTCTTACCATAGTGGCAACATAGTTCTAGGTTTTCTTTGTAGATTTAATGATTGCATCATATTTTTTCTATAATTTAAAATAGTTTAGTAGACAAAGAATATTTTATTATTTTTCCTCAGTGATGAGAAATGATAAGAGAATTGCCTCTAAGCCTCTTTTACTTGGTTATGATGATGAGGCACATTTAAAAACCCCATGTGGAACAGAAAGTGTGACACCCACACAGTCAGCACACCTACCACAGGATACAGATTATCTATAGAAAAGTGCAACAAATTTATCTCCTCAGAATTATGTGTTTTATGGAAGCCTTCATATACAAAGACTCAAAAGGCCAGAGAAATTATTTTATTTCCTTTTAATTTACTATGAAAGAGTCAGAGGACAACTTAAAAAAAAAATATTTTATGCCCTGTGCCTTAACTCCTATAACCTCATCCCCCCCCCCCCAGCTCTCACATCCCATCTCACCTCCTAGTGTGGGCACTGACCCACTTCTTCTCTTGGTACCCCAGACCTCTAGACTACCTTCTTGGCCCAGACGGTTCACTGCTTCCTGACCATGTACCCAGACAAACCCAGTTCCTCAGTCTAGTCCCCTGGAGCCCTCAAAGCCTGTCTTCTCCCCTACCTCCATTTTACACACCTGAGACCATCCTTCACCCCTGCTGTCCCACCCCCCACCTCCCAACCTGCCTGGGATTCCTAAGGCCACCATCCTTCCTAGGTAAGCTTGACCCCGCCCACTGCACCTTGACTCCCACAACCTCATCCACCCTCCTAACTCCAACAACCTGTCTCCCCTCCTAGAGTGGGCAATGGTCCATTTCTTCTCTTGGCACACCACACTTCTGTACTATTTTCTTGGTCCAGATTCCCCACTGCTTCCTATTCCCTGGAGCCCTCAAAGCCTGTCCTCTCCCCCATCTGAGACCACCTGAGACCAGCCCCAACCTGCCTGGAATTCCTGAGACCAGCCTCCTTCCCCAACTGCCTGAAAGTCCTGAATCCTACCTCTACCTAGCAATAGCAAGCCTCCCTAATTGTACTGTTCCTGTTGTCCAGGAGGCATCCAGACCTTAGAAGGAAGACTGAGAGCATCTGATCTTCATCAGACTTGGGCCTCTGTCAGAACTCCTGAACAGCAAGACTAAAGCCATCTGTGTCCTCCAATATAAAATCAAAAAAGAGAAACTGAAGTCTAGCTTTCATGCCCAACATGTAAACCACAAAGGCATATAAAGTTTACAAACAGAAGCAGACCTAAACTCAACAAGGGAAGGCTTGAGTCTCATGTAAGAATCAGAAACTACAAAAGAAAGCCGCATGTCAAAGACAGCAAAAAAATAATAACATGAAAAATCCAAATAATATATCTCCACCAAGTACCAACAGTTCTGTAGAGGACTACAATGAGAATGCCCTAGAGATAACACAGAACATGGAATTCAAAAAAAAAAATTATAAATACGATAAAAAGTATTCAATGAATTTAAAGAACACATAAATCAAAGAACTGAAGGAAGATAGGGATATACTTCTAAATGAATTCAGAAAAGAGAAATATTGAAGAATGCTCAGGCTGAAATGAAGAAGGAAGTGAAACACTCAATAAGCCAATTACAAATGAGAGGAGAAAGCTTCACCAATAGGATGAATGAAATGGAAAACAGAGTATCAAGACTGGAAGATAAAGTGCATGAATTAGACCACTCAAGCAAAGATTATGAAAAATTTAAGAAAACACAAGAATGGAATATGCAGGAATTGTGTGACACCATAAAAAGACTAAACTTAAACATCATAGGCATATAGGAAGAAGAATCTCAGGATAATGGTATGGACCAGGTCTTCTACAACAGGATTGGAGAAGAAAATTTCCCAAAATTAAAGAAAGACATGCCCATACAAATACAAGAAGCACATAGAACACCAAACAGACAGTACCAGAAAAGAAACTCTCCACGGTACATCACAGAAAAACAGTAAACATACAGAACAGAGAGAGAACACTGAAAAATGGAAAAGAAAAACAAAAGTCACATATAAAGAAAACCCATCAGATTTACAGCTGACTTTTCAGTGCAAACACCGAAAGCCAGAAGAGCATGGACCAAAGTATTCTCAGTTTGAAATGACCACAGATTCCAACCCTTTACTTTACCAAGCCAAAATGTCTACTATAGTCGAAGGGAAAAGAAAAATTTTCCATGATATAAATAGGCTGAAAGAATGCATGTCCACAAAATCAGCCATTCAGAGAGTTCTTGAAGCAATACAAAGAGCAGAAGAAAGGAACGACTATACCCAAGGGGTTACTGAAAGAAACTTAATGAAGGTATAACTGTGGAAGCGCACAGTTAGACCAAGAATATGAACAGAAATCAAAATGCCAGGAATCCCTACACATCTTTCATAAATAACTTTAAATAGAAATGGACTGAACTCCCTAGTCAAAAGACACAGACTAGTTGAATGAATAAGAAACAAAACCCGCCTTTTTGTTGTCTGCAAGAAGCCCATCTCACTTTCAAGGACAGGCACTACTTTAATGTAAAATGATGGAAAAAAATATTCCAAGTGAATGGTACTAAGAAAAAAGCAGGAGTTGCAATTCTAATATCTGACAAAAAAGATTTCAAATAAAAATAAATCAGAAGAGATAAAGAGGGCCACTTCATTCTGGTCAAAGGAGCAACTGACCAAGATGATATTACAATCATGAACATATATTCACCAAATTCTGGTGCACCTAACTTCATAAAAACAGTACTGCAGGACTTTAAGACCCAGGTTAACACCAACTCATTCATAGAAAGGGTCTTCAATACCCCATGTCTCCATTAGCTAGGTCAATAGGACAAAGAGACATCTGAATTTTTAAACAATACCATACATCAAATGGACCTAACAGGCATCAACCAAATATTCCACCCAAGCACTAAAGAATATACTTTCTATTCAGCGCCCCATGGAACTTTCTCCAAAATGAATCACATATTGGGGCACAAAACAACCCTCAAAAAACACAAAAAAGTTGAAAAAAAATCCATGCATTCTATCAGACCACAATGCATAAAGCTTAAAATCAACACCAGAAGAAACCCTAGTAACTACATGAACTCATGGGGATTAAACAACATCCTCCTGAATGATGAGTGGGCCAAAAGAGAAATTAATAAAGAAATAAAAGTATTCTGGAATTATATGAAAAGGACAATACAACACAACAAAACCTCTGGGACATGTTGAAAGCAGTCCTTAGTGGGAAGTTTATAGTGCTAAGTGTCTACATTAAAAAGTCAGAAAGAACACAATGACCTAACATTGCAACTCAAGACACTGGAAAAGCAACAACAAATGAAATTCAAACCCAGCAGACAAGAAGAAATAACAAAAATCCGAGCAGAAATTAATGAACTAGAAACAAAGAAAACAATACAAAGAATCAACTATAATCCAGGACCTGGTTCTTTGAAAAGATAAACAAGATTGACAGACCTTTAGCCCAGTTAACCAAAAGAAAAAAAGAGCACCTCCAAATCAACAAAATCAGAGATGAAAGGGGAAACATCACAAAAGATACCAAAAAGATCCAGAACATTATAAGGGAATATTTTAAAAATCTACACGTTACTAAATTTGAAAACCTAAAAGAAATGGACAGGTATCTAAAAGCATGAGAATCACAAAAACTAAATCAAGGAAGAGATCAACAACTTAAATTGACCCATAACACATAAGAAAATTGAAACAGTAATACAAAACCTACTGATTAACAAAAGCCCAGGAGCAGATGGATTTACAGAAGAATTCTATTAGACATTGAAAGAAGATCTATATCCAGTACTACTTAATTTATTCAAAAAAAGATTGAATCAGAGGGACTACTTCCAAATTCCTTCTATGAAGCCAGCATCACTCTAATACCAAAACCAAGTAAAGATACAACCAATAAAAAAAAATTATAGACCCATATGCTTAATGGACATAGATGCAAAAATTCTCAACAAAATACTTGCAAACCGCACACAGACACATATCAAAAAGATCATCCACTAAGATCAAGTTGGCTTTATTCCAGAGATGCAGGGATGGTTCAATATATGTAAGTCAATAAATGTCATAAATCATATAAATGGGCTCAAAGACAAGAACCATACGGTCATCTCAATAGATGCAGAAAAAGCCTCTGACAAAATTCAACATGTATTTATGTTCAAAGTTCTAGAGGGACTTGGACTGGAGGGGACATACTTCAGCCTAATTAAAGCTATATCTAAGAAGCCCACTGCCAACATCAAAGTGGAGAAAAACTAGAAGCATTCCCATTAAAATCAGGAACCACATAAGTCTGTCCACTATCTCCACCCCTTTTTAACCTAGTGCTTGAAACTCTTGCAAGAGCAATAAGGCAAGAGAAGGAAATTGAAGGAGTAATAACTGGAAAAGAAGAGATCAAATTATCCCTTTCTGCAGACAATATGATATTATATCTAAAAGATGCCAAAAATTCCACCAGAAAACTCCTAGAAATGAGTAACATTTTCAGTAAACTGACTGGTTACAAAATTAATCTACAAAAGTCTGTAGCCTTTCTATATACCAATAA
>NW_008360322.1:6474413-6488791 GCF_000622305.1 Nannospalax galili | reverse complement strand
GGAAGACATCAGAAGATGGAAGGATCTTGAGTGCTCATGGGTTGGAAGAATTAATATTGTGAAAATGAGCATCCTACCAAAAGGCATTTATAGATTCAATGCAATGACAATCAAAATCTTCATGACATTCTTCACAGAATTGGAAAAAAACATCCTAAGATTCATATGGAAGCACAAAAGACCTCGGATAGTCAAAGCAACCCTGAGCACTAAGAGCAATGCTGGGGGGATTACTATACCAATTTTACACTATATTACAGAGCTATAGTAATAAAATACGGTACTGGCACAAAAATAGACCCATAGATCAATGGAACAAAACTGAAGACCCAAATATGAGTACATGCAATTTCAGCCACATGATATTTGGCAAAGGGGCCAAGAACATTCATTGGAGGAAAGACAGCATGTTCAGCAAATGGTGCTGGCAAAACTGGATCTCCACCTGTAGAAGAATGAAACTAAACCCCTATCTTTCACCCTGCACTAAAGTCAATTCCAAATGGCTCAAAGACCTCAATGTAAAGCCTGAAACTCTGAAACTATTAGAAGAAAACATTGGTAATAACCTATAAGATATAGGTGTGGAAAGGATTTTCTAAACCAGATATCAATTGCTCAGGAAACAAGGTCAATAATCAATAAATGGGACCTCATTAAACTAAAAAACTCTGTACCTCAAAAGAAGCAACCAAAGAAGTGAAGAGAAAACTCACAGAATGGGAGAAAATCCTCACCAGTGATACATCTAACAGAGGTTTAACATCCAAAGTATATAAAGAACTCAAAAACAAAGAATTGAGAAAGCAAGTAACCCAATTAAAAGATGGGCTAAGGAGCTAAACAGAAAGTTCACAAAAGAAGAAATAAAGATGGCTAAGAAGCATCTTAAAAGGTATTCAACATCACTAGTAATTAGGGAAATGCAAATTAAAACCACTTTAAGATTTCATCTTACCTCAGTCAGACTGGATCCCTCATGCTGTGGAGGGCCAGGAATGCAAAGGTCACAAATGGTCAAAGTGTAGAGATCAAGAGTCTGCTAAATACTTGTTCTTGGACAAGACCCCTTTATTAAACTTCATCCACCCAAGGCTCAGGGACCATTGTGAAAGAGTTGGCAGAAAGATTGTAAGAGCCAGGGAGCAGGTGCATGACCATATGGAAACAGAGTCCTACAAGCTCTGGAAATCTACTCATATGATTCTATGGCACAGGTGTCATGTACTAGTTCCATGCAAACTCAGGCAGACAGTAACCCAGTGTAGAACTGGGAAAATGAACAGCAGATCCCAATCTTATCTAAAGGAAAGTTGGGAACTGATTGCTGCTAGATGAAGAAGAGCTTATCTTCCTAAAACAAGGGACTCTAGATAGGCTGACTGGACTCAGCAGATGGACTTGCACTGGGGAATGGCTGAGGGCACTGACAACACAGTGGGCAGTAATAAGGATGACAGACTATATGGGCTCCAGAGACGGAGGCTATGGGAGGGCATCGGTGGGGATGGGGGTTTCAAGATGATTAAGATGGTTTGAGATGTTATGAAATACACAAAAAATCTATAAAAAAATGAAAATATTTTATTTAGTTTTTTTTTTGTATGTATGTAAGTGCACTCGTTGTGCAATACCTGTAGAGGTCAGAAGAGGGCATCAGATCCCCTGGAACTGGAGTTACTGATGGTTGTTAGTCATCATGTGGGTGCTGGGAACTGAACCTGGGTCCTATGCAAGTACAGCCAGTGCTCTTAACCACTGAGCCATCTCTCCAGCTTCCAGTGGACAATTTTTGGGGGTCAGTTCTCTCCTATCATGGGTTCTGGGGTTTGAACTCAGGTAGTAAGGCTTGCACAGCAAGCACCTTTACAGTCTGAGCCATCTAGCTGGCCTATTTTAATGTTTAGTTAAGGTGAAGAATGAGCCACTCTATATGACTTTGCTGGAGAAAACGAGTATGATCTCAACATGCGAGACTGTGACGAGAGTCCAGCAAGGCCTCTCTCCAGATTCTTCTTGGCTTTTCTATGTAACGATCTTTGCCTTGAGTGTGGTACAGGTCCTCTCTGGAAAAGAGTCATCTGACCTACTTTCAGGCAAGTATCAGAGTTTCTTGATGGCAGCCCCTTTTCACAGAAAAACCAGGGAAGATCAGAGTAGCTTTGTGGATCCTCTCTTTCAAATCACTTTGGGGTAATTGTTTTCTGGACTCTGTTATCTTTTGCTTATCTGAGTATTCCTGCTTGTATTCATATCTGTTTCTTCCACCTCCTTTCCATAGTCTCTCTCTCCTCTCTGTAGCCCACCCCTGGGTCTATGCTGACATTCCTTTCATTCATTCCTCCTCTCCACCCCACGTGCTGCCTCTGCTACCTGGAGCCTCCTTCTACTAGAACCTTCCTGTTCACCGTACAGCTTCCTAACCCTGCTGCTCATTTTGATATCCTAAATCTCATTGCTGTCATCTTCTCCCATGTCATATCCTGCTTCCCTACTCTGAAGTCTGCCTCACTTTTTTCACTCGGCTTCTCTGTCCATGTCTCTTCCCTACAACCCATTCTCTTGAGATCAAAATCTTAATAAAATGCTAAAATCATCCACTCCATCTACTTATTGTTAATGTCTACACATAATTCTAATTCTCCTTGAGTATTTGTGCTGTAATAAGGGTCTAGAAAAATAGAAAGGCTTTTAGAACCAAAGTAATAACTCTCTGGTTGACATTTAGCTGTCTAAATTAGTTACCTCTAGTTTTTAACCTTCTGACCACATAATGCTCTGCTTGGAGACCCTATATGTCTTTATTTTCTTTTTTCAGTGCTATGAACTGAACCTTGAATTTACATTCTTCTCGTAAAGAAAATAAGATAATGCCAAGATCCTTAGAATTAATTTTCCATGAATTAAAATTATTTCTCAGGAAACAGTCTCATTCAGGAGACAAACATCTAGAATTACAAAAATTTTAGTTTAATTTACAATGGAATTCAAACTATTTTTAAATCCTTTTTTATTGAGCAGACCAGATGCAATGAATTGGAAACTGTTTGCCTAATTCAAACCATAAAGAAAATTATCTCTCTTCCATATGACATGAAATTTAGAAGGGGAGGTTGGATTGGAATGTGGTACTGACTTCTGCTTTGGGAAGCTGTGGGCTCAGCATAGCCGTGCTTCGGATACCCCAGGAGCATGCTGGAGTCTTTCACTTTAAAATAAACTTTTCCTTTTCCTTTTCTATAATAAGTTATTACATATATTTCAGATTCCACACATAAAATGCCATAATACAGGCTCTCTGTGGTGAAAATTGCTTTCATATATTTGATAAGTAGAAATTTTTAGACAGAGGAGAAAGTTTTTGTGATTCTTACAAGACAAATTATTCCTAAAATAAATTTTTCTAAGGTGAGTTACAAACTCCAAAAGGAAACAATTTCACTTTTAAGCTACTCTTTTTTTTTTTTTTTTTGGTTAAAGTGATTTCAAAACTTGGAACAGAATAGAGGAAATGTTCACATTAAATTGTGGGTGAGGCTGTCTATCATGTTCTTCATAGACTGATCATAATCCCACAAGCAAGCTTCAAGTTTGAGGAAACAAAGTAGCATGTGACAGACTCACAAACCAAGTCTACAGTTTTTCCAAATCTCATAAAGTAAAAGAAGAAAGGATTTCCCTTGACCAGACCCATGACTTAGTCCCTTTTCTCAGGCTGACATAGGAAGCTTCAATGAAAATAATCATCTAAGATATTTGTACTCATATTTTACATCTTAACAAGTCTTGTCTTATCTAGCACCATACAAGTTGTACATGACTATCAGGAAAAATGAAAAAACTGATAAAGTGAAGTCTCTTAGGACAATACAAAAAAAGGCCAAAAAAAAAAGCAAATATGACAGAATTCTGAACACTTTATGTTATTGAAATTTAGAGGCTGGGGCTGGAGGGACGGCTGAGCAGTTAAGAGCACTGGTTGCTCTTGCAGAAGACCCGGGTTTGATTCCCAGCACCGACATGGCAGATAACATCCATCTGTAATTCCAGTTCCAGGGGAATCTAATGTCCTCCTCTGACCTCTGCAGGCACTGCATGGCACAGGAGCACTTACACGCATGCAGGCAATACACCCATACCCATAAAATAAAAATAATAAATATTATTTTAAAAAGAAAAAAATGAAATTTAGAGGCGTAATGGATGTGGTCAAGAGATGGCAGAGAGCATTTCATGGAAAACATGGGGCACGAGTCTGATTTATTGAATTGCCAATAAGTAGACTATTTACAGGGATGGACTTTTTCATAGCTCAGCTATTCTAGAACTGATCTATTATGGCTAGAGCCTTAACGGGAAGCTGAAGAAGGACTAACCTAAAATCTATCCAATCACATATTCAAGGTGACATGATATTCAGAAACCTACCCCTAATAAAATCGTGAATATGGTTAAAGAAGTCTATGATTTTTGACAAAATGAATTTTGAAATATTTAGCCAGTGATTATAATATATAATAAAGCTGACATTATAATAGCCTTTGCCAGCATAGCCCAAATTTATGTCCCTTATTAGCCCTGTAAGAACCAGCGCTCAGATGTCTTCACATGGATGCAGCTGAGGCCAGAAACCTAAGCACTCAGGATAACATGGTCTGCAGCAAGCAGACCTGTGCAGTCCTGCCCCAGGCCCCTGCTTGGGGTGTCTGCAAGCTCTTTTCAGCTTTAAGTTTATGCCATTCTGAATCAAGGAACCTGGTCCAAGTTCTGTGGCCTTTAAACTGTTTTGTCCCATTTTGCCAGCTGTATCTTAGAAAATAAAGAGTTGCCTAAGACATGATGAAAGGGGCTGTCTGTCTTGAGTCCATGCATGAAAAATACTTGGAAATGTTCATTCTTTAATGCCCCATTTCAGACATCTGTGAAGAGTGTCGCTACTCCACAGCAGACATTGCTAATTGATTACAGCATTCTTTCCAACTGAACCTAGAGACAGCCTGGCTTACAGATCCTCATCCCAGGACATCAGCAGCCACTTCCCTTAATTCATAGTTGGCATACGGTATGGTGCCTGCCTGGCATTTCTAGCCTAAGTACCCCTCAGGGAAGATGGAATCAAAGGGGAGCCCCAGACATGGATACAACCAGATGGGAATCCAACATTGTTGAGATGCTATATTTACTGAATGAGGATCAAACTACATATGCTATTAGGGAAAACAGCTGCTGTTGAGATAAATTATATATTTTGAAACAACAAAGTAAGAAGGGGAAAAGAGCAAATATTTGAGGCTGTGACTGTCATTTATGAACTGTAAGTGTCCAGTGAAAACCTCCTATAAAACATAAGTCATAACCTACAGACTGATTATTGATTTCACCATCACAATTCTGGAAGCATGCTTAGCTACCATGGGAGCAGTAATGTGTTAAAGTTACCCAGATGGCCAAGCGTGTACAATTCCTGTTCCAGGATTCGCTGACCATAAAACATAGGAGCTGCTTCAATGTCACCTCCCTGAACACACAAAGATGTCTCCTATCTCAGCCTTGTCTCCCTTTAGAGAATCAGTTCTTTAAGGGCTCTATCCGGAACATTATGGCTAACATTAAACTTTCTAACCGTAAGACATCTGCTTTAAAGAGAACAAAAAGTTGACTATAAATAGTCAACTGTTTTGATTTAAACTCATTTAATTACACATAACTAAATCTTGAGGTATAGCCAGCACTGCTAGATGTGGTTTCTGTTCTCACTGATGCCCAGCAGTCTTAGCACTCTCAGCATCCTGAACAGCAAGTGCACCATGGGGGAGAGCGGCCGAGAGCTGATTGCTGCAGGTATAAACAGAATCAATCTGCTCATTTGGGCGAATGTCTTATTGATCTGAGGTGTTAAATATATGCTTTTCCATCTCCACCTTCATCAAGAATGGGGAGACCTTTATGTTTGGAACATTAAGTATCAGACAAGAGACCTGCATTCTTATCAGAATGGCTACAAGGGCCAGCAATATCATGGCAGCATAGACTCGAGTTTTGGTGTGCTAAAGTGAGAAATCAATGGGAAATGTAGAGATGAAAATGAGAACGAGGACTGGTTTAGTCAAAGGCTAAGCATGCAGGCATTATAAATCACAGTGCCATTCCCCATACCACTTCCTCCTTCACCTCATCCAGTCTGAAGTAAAATGAGAGTGAAGTTTAGGAAATCTCCTAATGTCTGTGAACCTCAACCTCCATTGCTTTAAATCTAGGCGAGATAATTTTCACCTTGGAGGACGGCCTCAGGATTCAGGAAGGTGATGAATGGGAAGCTCCTCATAGCACAGCTCCTAACGAACTTTGCTTTCTTTGCTCTTAGGTGTCTGTCTGCGGGGAAGAGTGGGCATTCACTAAAGTATAAATGGGTTCTGATCTAAGATCTATCAGAATTCTTTTTTCAATTAAAAAAAAACCTGAGCAAAACTGGCTTAAATCATAAATTTATGATTTCTTTAATCCAAAACTTCAGAAAGAACATTGGTTTCAGGCAAGGTTTGAACAGTTTTCATCAGGGAATTGTTTTTTCCTTCTCTCTTCTACCTTCCTGTCTGCCAGTTTATTCTACAGGCCTCACAAGGAATGTTCCAGCAAGGCTACCTGAAATAATAAGTAGCAAAATAGCCTTTTCAGATATATTCCATGTCACCTCACACTGCCTGAATAAGGAGCTGGATCTCTTTTGCTAGATCATACACCAGGCCTACAATTCATACACAGTGTACATGGCAGTCACAGACAGAAAATATTCTCAGACCAAATAAATTGTGGGTTTATAGAAGCAGATAGAGGGATACAGCAATCCAGGGGGTACCATCCCCAAAAAGGGAGATAAATGGATGGTGGGACCATCAGTTGTCTACTGGAAAGGACGGTCTCTAAAGGCTTACTTACAGATCTGTAAGCATATGTTTTTGTTCTAAGACAGTGAATTCTGAGATAGTTTTTCAAAAAGAATTAATGTAGTAATAGCTAAGACAGGAAGCAATCAGTAACAGGGAAACAGCATAGGGAAAATTTGCTAATGGTAAAAGGAGAGCTGGCCCAGGAAGAAAGGAGACAAAATGAGACGTGGGATCATCTTAAACCAAAAATCTTCAGAGTTTGCTAACTGATCGAATGATATAGTGTATGGGAAAAAAAGAGGACAAAAAAGTATCATTGAATAGTTTGGTGAGTAGTGATTTCATTTATTAAGATAAAGGACTATAGAGCCAGATGTAATGACACACAAGTATAATTCAACATTCAGGAAGGCTGAGGCAGTAGGACTGCTAAAAATTTGAGGGAAGCCCAGGCTGCATAGTAAAACTCTGCTTCTAAAAAGCAAAACAGAATAAAAATGTTTTAAATATTTTGTTTAGTATTTTTATTTTACCTATATGAGCGTACTGCCTGCATGTGGGTAAGGGCACCCATGTTATGCAATGCCTGTGGAGGTCAGGAGAGGGCTTCTAATCCTCTGGAACTAGAGTTACAGATGTTGCTAGCCACAATATGGGTTCTAGGAACCAACCCAGGTCCTCCACAAGAGCAGTCAGTGCTGTTAACCACTGACCCTTCTCTCCAGCCCCACAAAATAATTTTTTAAATAAAGAGATCAGAAATATTTTTTGGTTGATTTCCTCCACCTCTTTGGTTTTGTTTTGTTTTTTGAGACAGGTACTCCCTGTTGTCCCAACTGACCTATAACTTGATATGTAGACCAGGCTGGCCTCAGTATCACAAAAAATTCTGCCTCTGCTTCCCATGTGCTGGCATTAAAGACACGTGTCCTTACGCCAGATCCAATAATTCATTTCTTAAAATGGAAAACTGATAGCGAGGAAAAAATTAATAAAGGGATAATAATTAGTCATTTCAAATCCAATTTTAGCCATACTTACTAAAATTTGGAAATATCTCCAATTGAAGCAACAAGGTGACTCAGTGGGTAAATTGCTTATTGCACAAGCATACAGACCTGAGTTCAGATCCTCAACACTCACATAAAAACCAGAAGTGATAGTACCTGTCCATAACCCTAGTGCATGAAGGCATGCAGATTCCAGACCCACTGCCTAGCCAGTCTAGCTGAAATGGTGCACTCCACGTTCACCCTCTACTGGATTTATTTAACATCTTGCAAGTCTTTACCGTGCCCTTAATCTATGGATTTTGGCAAGTTTCTGCACAGACAGTGTCTACATACTGAGGACACTGCCTTTACCTGAACAATCCTGAAGGCCAGTAGTAAGACTATTACTAGACTATTATGTCTTCTTGAAGATGAAAGCCCAGCTCATGACAGGTTATAGATTATCCTACCCATCTTTCATACAGTGGTAAAATTCATTTCTATTCAGAGGTCTGCCTATTCCCCTAATTGAAGACTGAACACTACCTCTGAAGCTCTGAAATGGCAAAGCAAATAGAGGTACAGTTCTGAGTACTGGAAGCTTCAGAAGTGACCAACCAAACTCAAAAAATGTATGGGACTTAGTCTTCTATTGCTAGGATATGGACTGAGTCCTTTCTACTGTTGGCTTTTCCATAGCCTCAAGTATAACAATACTGGAAACTTGACAGTTCATGGCTGGAATCATTTTGTGCCTTAACTAAATGCTATAAGCCAAAACCTCCTAAAAGGAAAGAACTCCATCTTACTATCACAGCACATCTTAGAAAGATCTGTGTTGTCATGCAGTGACTGTCACGTGTTTTCAATTAAGAGAGAAGAGACAAAATAAGGAAAAAGAAAGAAAATCTAAAGCAAGTAGAAATCTGATGCTTCAGGTAGAAAGAGTCTAACCAACATGATAAAGTGAGGCAGTATCTCCAGCAGCACCATCAGACATCTCAGAACTAAGAAAGATGGCAGAGACGTTCCTAAATATTGGTGTTCCTCATGTCTCCATCATTAGCCTTCTCTTTTTATCTCACTCCAGATGAATTCATCCTCTTCCAATGTTTAAAATATTCCCAATTTCTATCACCCGGTCTCCATAACTTATATATTGGATTGACTACTTGACATTTATACTTAGGTATTGTCAAGGTAATTGAAATTTCATGTATCTTAAATAAACCCTATTTCTACCACCTCAGCTTCCTTTTCCTCACCCACCCCTAATTTCAGTAAATTCATCCCATTAAGCCAGTGGCTTAAACATAAAACTAGACTTCAATTGTGATATGTCTCTTCCCTTCATTTCAAATAATTAGAGTAGCAGCAAGTTATTTTGAATTTATATATAAAATCTGTCTTAATACCACCCATCTTTCCTTAGATCCCCAGAAAGCCCTCTTCACAGGACTTTACCTGTTTCCATTCTCCCATTATCAGCTACAGGAACCATTTTAATGAATACCACAGGATATGACTCTGTTTTGAGGTGATCATGTTACTGGCCTTTTTATTTTATGAGATAGGTCTCTTGTATACTACACTGGCCTTGAACTGCCTATGAAACCAAGGATAATGCTGAACTCTTGATCCTCCTGCCTCCACCCTACAAGTGTTGGGGTATAGACACAGGCCACTGTATTAGTTACTTTTCTGTTACTGTGATAGAAACACCTTGACCAAGGGAACTTATAAAAGGAAGAGTTTATTTAGCTTACAGTTCCAAAGGAACAAGAGTCCATCATGGCGGGGAGGCACGGTGGCAGAGGTGGCTGGAGTAGGAGCAGAAGCTAAGCGCTCACATCTTCAAGCAGGCACAGGAAGCACAGTGTTACTGGAGGTTCCACAAGGCTTAATTAAGAACTCTGTAAGCCCATCCACAGTGACATGTTTCCTCTAGCATGGCCGCACCTTCTATGACCTCCCAAAACACCACCACCAACTGGGGACAAAATGTTCAAATACTTGGAGCCTATGCAGGACATTCTCATTCAAACCATCATAGCCACCATGCCCAGCTCCAAATGAAATTCAAACTTCAACACTGCATAGAGCCTGCAGATGACAAGGTCTCTAATGTCTTCTTGCTGATCTTAGCCTACATTCTGTCTTGCTCATGCCTCAGTAGCTTGTCTGCTTCTTGCACCTTCCTCCTCCTATTTTCAAGAGTCAATTTAAACATCACATGGACAGCAGCAATGCATTGTTTGCCCTCACTGGACAAGGAGGTCATAAGGTCCACCCGATACTGTCATTACACCATATTTATGTCCTGAAGAGCATTCCATTACTCTTCCAATTATTTAATTTAGTTATGTTTGGTTTGGGACTAGAACTCAGGTCCTTATGCATAGCTACACAAATGCTTTGTCACTGAGCTAGGCCTCCTAGCCCACTGCCTATTTATTTGCTTTTTGTCTCTTCAAAATAGAGCACAAGCTCCCAAAGAGCAGCTACTGAATGTTGCTTAATGTCTGCACTATTGAAACTCAGCAAGCAGCAGTAGAACATTCTCAGAGAATGTTTTCAATGAATCATCCATTTCGACAATTTAAAAAGTGGTCTTTTTAGGGTCCTAGAGATCTGCAGCTCTTCACTTTCAGAGGGTAGGAGAAGACGGTGGGAAGAGATAAATAGCAATGGCCTTCCAAGTTTGGAGCCTTCCATTGATTCGATTGGACCATTTTTACTTTTATCTGCTTATATAATAGCATCTATGTTAAGATTCTGTCAACTAAAATATTCATGTTATTAAAAGTGCATGACAACCAATATTGCCTTTTTTATCCTCTTATTTGATGGATGAACTACTGGCCTGTGGCCTCAAAGTGTGTCGGCAGTGTACCGTGACTAAAGTCCAGCTTCCCCTGACAAAGACACACAGGCTTTTCACAGTATCTAGTGTGTTACAAACATCCCAATTCCCAAATGCAGCTGTTTCTTTCAGTCTTATTAAATAATGAAATCATGCTTTCCTTGTTATATGAACAGCAACACACTCACTCGGTCTTCACATTTTTAATCTCAAACCCGCTGTAGAAGTTCATTTTAAATGACAGAACTGCTGGTCTAAATGAATCATAGTTAGCTATTTACCTGTGATTTTCTAGGCAAATTAAGACTAAAGGAAGAAACAAAATGTGATTTTTCTTCACATTTAATGTCTTTTTCTGAAAGTTAAGCTATCTGACAACAGACAATCCCTTGTAGCTACAATGCAGAATAAATGTCAAACAGACTCTAAATCATGGCAATTATTTTTATAGGCCAATGTACAAGGATTAATTACAAACTATTAACTTTAGTTTAATTCATAGTCAATTATAACAAAATTTAATAAAATTTATCTCTTTTGATTTGTTATAAATGAGAATCTTAAGGGGTTTATTTCAATCAAAAGAGGGTTAAATAATCACTTTCTCTCAGCCTACCAAAAATTAAAATTTATTGAATTTCATGAAATACTACAAGTGGTAAAGAATGCCATGTATCCTGTTCTGCACAAAGCACATGTGAAATTGTGGTTACATCTAGACATTTCCATTCATGAGGAACCAAACACAGCTTTAAGAAAATACATGTAATGTTCAAGTATAGGGGAAAGCTCAAATAAACATGTTAATAAAACTGTAATACATCAGTAAAACAACATGCTCTATAGATAATACTGAAGAATAAAGGAAGAAGTTTCAACATAATAGAAGATCACCTCCTCAGAGATTATAGCCTCTCTCAGGTCCCACCTAATCAACATCTATGGACAGACAATTTCGATAAGTTTGAAGTTCCCTATTTATACTTTAAATATATGTTGTGCATCTGGGTAGCAGCTGGGAGCTTAGCAGACCCAGAGAGTGCCAGGTTCTGGCCTCCCTCTGGCCTCCAACTACCAGAGGTCCTGAGAACCCAGGGTACAGCCTGACAGCCCCCGGATCCTGCCTCCATGTGGTAGTGAGTATCCCCTAATTGTGCCATACCATCCCCCTACCTGGGATTTGGTGAGACCCTTCCCAAGGCCCCAGGACAGATCTGACTTTGGTAGGCTAAGGCTGAGATCCTAGCAGACAGCCTGAGAGTGGTGGGTTCAGACCTCCATTGGGGTAGCCGCTGGAAGTTTAGCAGATCGCCAGAGAGTGCCAGGTTCCGGCCTCCCTCTGGCCTCCAACTACCAGAGGGCCTGAGAACCCAGGGCACAGCCTGATAGCCCCCCAGATCCTGCCTCCACATGATGGTGAGCTTCCCCTAATTGCCCATACCATCCCCCTATCTGGGATTTTGTGAAGCCCCTCCCAAGGCCCCAAGGCAGATCTGCCTTTGGTAGGCTAAGGCTGGGATCTCAGCAGACTACCAGAGAGTGCTGAGTTCTGGCCCTCTTCTGGCCTCCCTCTGATATAGGGTTGACAGCACACAGGACTGCCTACAATAGCCTGGATCCTGCCTCCATGTGGTGAAGGAAGCCTGAGTGTACCTGACTGGAATCTGAATTGGGCTTCTGTGGGTACCCCTGAATAGCTGATCTGAAGCCATCAGTTCCTTCCAAAATAAACCTGAGAGAACCTGAACCCTGTACCAACCAGCTTTACATAACCAATAAAGAAAGGACCTAGGCACCTAGATAATACAAACAGAAGCATACTTCAACTTAATGCTCATATCAAAATCATAAACAACAAAAGAAATTTACATGCCAAAACCACAATGAAAGAATAATAAAGTGGAAAGTCAAAACACTATGTCCCCACCAAACCCCACCAATTCTGTAGAAGAGTTCTACAAGGAGAACCCCCTAGAGACAACCCAGGACACTGAATTTAAAAGAACAACCATAAACATGATCAAGGAATTCAACAAATTTAAAGAACACAAAAACAAACAAATCAAAGAGCTAAAAGAAGATAGGGACAAAGTTCTGAATGAATTCTCAAAAGAGACAGAAACATTGAAGAAAACTCAGGCAGAAATGAATAGGGAAGTACAAAACTCAATAAGCCAACTTGAAACAAACAGGGGAAAGCCTCACCTCTAGAATGAATGAAATGGAAAACAGAATATCAACATTGGAGGATAAAGTTGAAGAATTGGACCACTCAAGCAAAGAGTATAGAAAATTTAAAAAAAAAAACAAAAAACACAGGAATGGAATATGCAAGAGATGTGGGACATCAGGAAAAGACCAAATCTACAGATCATAGGCATAATGGAAAGAGAAGAATTTCAGGTTAATGGTGTTGACCAGATCTTAAACAGGATTGTAGAAGAAAATTTCCTGAAATTTAGGAAAGACATCCCCATACAAATACAGGAAGCACATAGAACACCAAATAGACAGGATCAGAAAAGAAACTCCCCATGACATATCATAGTAAAAACACTAAATGTACAGAACAAAGAGAGAATACTGAAAGCTGCAAAAGAAAAACAAGTCACATACAAAGGAAAGCCCATCATAATTACAGCTGACTTATCAATGCAAACTATGAAAGCCAGAAGAGCCTGGACCAAGGTATTTCCAGTTCTACATGACTATAAATGCCAGCCCAGAATATTATACCCTGCAAAAATGTCTATTATAGTCAAGGGGGAAAGAAAAATCTTCCATGACATGAACAGCCTGAAAGAATACATGTCCAAAAAACCAGCCCTCGCATGCAGTTTGCACTTCAAATGTTTCCAGTCCTCACTTAGTACAATGACCCCACTCTGGACCAAGGTATTCTCTAACAAGTTGTTTCCAAAATTAGGTCAAGAATTCAAACAGAAATTAAATAACTGGAACCAATGTACATCTTTCAATAATAACTTTAAATATCAATGAACTGAACCCCCCCCCAGTCAAAAGACACAGGCTAAGTGAATGGATTAAGAAATAAAATCCATCCCTTTGTTGTGTGCAAGAAACCCATCTCACCTTCAAGGACCGGTATTAACTACCTTAAGGTAAAAGGATGGAAAAGATTATTCCAAGCGAATGGCACTAAGAAACAAGCAGGGGTAGCAATTCTAATACCTGACAAAATAGATTTCAAAATAAAACTAATCAGAAGAGATAAGGAGGGTCACTTCATTCTGATCAAAGGAGCAGTTAACCAAGAAGATATTACAATACTGAACAAATATGCACCAAACTCTAGTGCCACCTAAATTCATAAAAACAACACTACAGGACTTTAAGACACAGATTAACAACCCCAACTCGGTAATAGTAGGAGACTTCAATACCCGACTGTTTCCATTAGACAGGTCAACTGGACAAAGAATAAACAGACGTCTGAATTAAATTCTATCATATATCAAATGTACCTAACAGACATCTACCGAGAATTCCACCAAACATCAAAGGACATACTTTTTACTCAGCACCCCATGGAACTTTCTCCAAAACTGACCATATACCGGGGCACAAAACAAACCTCAACAGATACAAAAAGAGTAAAATAATTCCATGCATTCT
>NW_008360322.1:6457605-6474260 GCF_000622305.1 Nannospalax galili | reverse complement strand
AAGAAATAAAAGTATTCCTGGAACTAAATGAAAAGGACAATACAACACATCTAAACTTCTGGGACACACTGAAAGCGGTTGTTAGAGGGAATTGCTCTAAGTGCCTACATTAAAAATTGGAAAGAGCCCAAATAAATGACCTAATACTGCAACTCGGGGCACTGGAAATGCAAGAACAAATGAAACCCAAACCCAGCAGAAGAGAAGAAATAACAAAAATCAGAGTAGAAATTAATGAAATAGAAACTAAGAAAACAACTCAAAGAATCAATGAATCTAAAGGCTAGTTCTTTGAAATGCTAAACAAGATAGACAGACCCTTAGCCCAGTTCACCAAAAGAAAGAAAGAGCAAATCCAAATCAACAAAATCAGAGATGAAAGGAGAAAAATCACAACAGACACCCAAAAGATCCAAACCATTATAAGGGAATATTTTATAAACCTATAGTACTAAATCTGAAAGTCTAAAAGATATGGATAGTTATCTGAAATCATGGGAACTTCCAAATTTAAAACAAGAAGAGATCAACAGTTTAAGCAGACCCATAACATATAAGGAAATTGAAACAGTAATACAAAGCCTCCCAATGAAAAAAAAGCCCAGGCCCAGATGGATTTACAGCAGAATTCAACCAGACATTTAAAGACAACCTCCAACAAATACTACTTATATTACTCAAAATGACAGAAACAGAGAGAGAACTCCCAAATTCTTTCTATGAACCCAACCTCACTCTAATACCCAAACCAGGTAAAGACACAACCAAAAAAGAAAACAATAGACTCATACCCTCCATGAACATAGATGCAAAAATTCTCAAAAAAATACTTGCAAACTACTTACAGACACACATCGAAAAGATCCTTCACCATGATGAACTAGGCTTTATCCCAGAAATGCAGGGATGGTTCAATATATGCAAGTCAATAAATGTCATTAATCATATAAATGGACTCAAAGACAAAAACAACATTGTCATCTCAATAGATGCAGAAAAGGCTTTAGACAAAATTCAGCATGTATTTATGTTCAAAGTCCTAGAGGGAATTGTTCTGGAAGGAACATACTCAACATAATTAAAGCTATATACAACAAACCCACAGCCAATATCATTCTACCTTGAGAAAAACTGGAAGCATTCCCAATAAAATTGGGAACCAGAGAAGGATGTCCACTATCTCCACTCCTTTTCAACATAGTTCTTGAAACTCTTGCTAGAGCAATAAGACAGGAGAAGGAAATTAACTCTCTTCTTCCCTTAGAGACAAGAGTTATGCAATTTGGGAGTCTTTTAGATAGACCCACTGAAGGGGTACTCCAATTGCCTCACCCTGAGCCCTGTTCAGCATGGAAGAAGCCAGAGTGGTCAGTGTCCCTATTCCCTATTGGCAATTTGGGTAACCCCTTCAGAGAATAGTAGGTAGGAATTGGCTAGGCAGTTAGGGTAAAAAGACCCCAAAGAAATGTAGCCAGTTTCTTGGCTAAAAGTCAAAATGTCCTTGGGCCTGTTAGCAACATACTCTGTTCCAACGGACAAAAATATCTAAAGTATTTGGGACCGTGTATTTAATCCTTAAAGATTTTAGGGTTACCTCTTAAGAGGGGGGAATGTTGGAGGGGAGGGAGTGGGCATGGATTTGATCAAAACAGCTTACATACATGTATGAAACTCTCAATAAAGTTTTAGTAAAAATTAAGAAAAACATATTGCACTTTTTCTGTTATCTTCCCCATCATCTTTGTCTTTGCCTCCTTTTCAGCAAGGAACCAACCACCCAACCGCAGTTATCTCACTGAGGTTTAGGTGTAACAGCCTGCCTTGAACCCCAGAGTTTGACCCTGGTCAGTCTATTCCTGATCACAGTTATTGGTTAAAGAATGGACATGAACCCCAGTTAGAGACAAAGTGCCGTGAGGAAACATCAGTCAGAGCCTCTGGTATCTAACCTTTCCTTTTCTTCTGTAGTCATCAGATCCAAAGCCGTCCCTTCCTCCAGAGAGCATAGAATAAAGGCACAACAGAATGACTACTGCAGCCAGTGTTGCCAGCAAAAAGTCAGACTAAAGACAAAGATGAAAACGACCTACACATAGAGCAGAGAACAGACGGAGAGAAGCAGAACTGAAACCACACCAGTCCTTGAACCTCTGCATATAATTGTGCCTATTACCACTGCAAAACTGGACTTCTCATCTACTAAAGCAATAGAATTCTTCTGCCTATTAAGCCAATTTAATTCGATTTTGTTTTCTGTATTCCAACAAAACAGAATTGATTGTATCACAGTTGGTGGGAACTAAGGGCTATTGTGCAAGAGCAAGTCCCCTTTCCCTCTTCTTTGCCACAGTCTGGGTTCAGTCCTGCCCTGTACAAGCAGAAAAGGTTGATGTCCATTCCAAATCCAAGACATGAGCAAGTACAGAAGGACTGCTTAGTCTATACCAAATTTCATTTCAGTTCATGGTTCCCTGCCAAGGAATAACTTAATTAAGGGAGGCATAATGAAGAGATTTTTGTTGGAGATGAGCTTAAGATTTGGAAGAATGGACTCATACTTTCTTCAGAAGTATCAAACTTCTGGTCACCATACTTGACCTTGAGGTGACCTATCTGGCAAGCCAAGTGTAAAAAGATTTTATAAAAGGGAAATGTAGTATCTATGATCATGCCACTAAACTGCTACATTACTCCCAGTTTTCTCTATTACAAAAATGAATCCCCTAACATTTCAGCGATTTGAAATTGGTAAGTATCACTTGCCCTTGAAGCCTCCAAACCAATTTACCATGCTAGTTCTCAATTATTTAAGTTAACATCTTATAATAGAATAAAGTACATTGAAATTAAAAAAAAAAAAAACTTTTTAAAATTATCACCCTGTGGGGCTGGAGAGGTGGTTCAGCAATTAAGAGCACCAGTTGCTCTTGCAGTGGACCTGGGTTCATTTTCCAGCACCTACATGGTGGCTAACAACCATCTATAACTCCAGTGCCAGGGAATCTGATGCCCTCTTCCGGCCTCTGTGGGCATTACATGCCTATGGTGTACATATAGGCAAAATAGACACATAAAACAAAAGTAATCAATGTTTTAGAAATTACCACTTGTTTCAAAAATGGATTCTATTAGGATGAGGACTTCTAATCTTTTTCTACAAGTAGTAAAAACGTTCACTGGAGAATTTTCCTGAAGATGTTAGTGTTTTTCCCAGCACAAATAATGAAAGGATAAGCACATTTAAAAGTATTTATTTCTTATCAACCACAAATAAATGTTGGGATAGATGTCAGAAATAGAACACGATTCTGAAGCAAGAAGCAATAAATGTTATTAGATAGTAACTCTAATTCAGTAAGTCTATGAATCCCTAGGTATTTTTAATTATCACCTGAAGTCAATCTTCATGCTGTGATGGGTAAGAAATTAAAATTCTCAGTAACATCAGAGAAATTTAGTTCGAGTCAGTACATTTAGAGAAAAGGACAGACAAGTTTGTCATTAATTTTATGGAACGAAAGTATATTGCTATTGATCAGTTTGTTTATATAGCATTAATCTTGCTTTTTTATTTGTAAAACAATGAGGCAACTGGCAAGGTAAAGATTGTGCAGAGTTGTATAATTAAGATTGTTCCATCAGTGGGTCATAGACCTATCCTCCAATTTCATTTTCATTTGATTGTCTGCCTTGCAGGCAAATGCTGTATCAAATTTCATTTCTACCAACCACTTACATCACACAGAAATGAGAAGCCATGCATTATACAGCCTGTAGTAAAAAGGTTGATGCAATGATTTAAGTTCAGTGCTTTTAATAAAGTAGGGTAAAAAGCTTATATCCCAGAGTTCACAAGTTTGCATAATATCAGAATGTATCTCATGGCTTAGTAGTATGCCCACCTAGGCTGTATGCATATATGACAACATTTTTATCTACCTTGCAACAAATTGCATCTACTTCACAGATGTCATCAACTTCTTTTCCTTTCTAAACTATTCCTTCAAGACTTTTTTCAGAAGTCTAGGTTCTTACTTCCTAGAATCTCTGGGACGCCCATTCTCAGAGCATCAGGGTCTTCATAAACATTAAATTAGAATTTACTGAATACCGAACAGATCTTTAAGAGTAGCAAATCCATAGCTTTGTGGGGGGTTTTGTTGTTTTGGTATTTTGGGTTAAACCAGTGAGTTTTGAGGGGGTTCTTTGCAGGAGTATGGGTGAGAAGTTACTTACAGGAAGAAGAATTATTGAATGGGAGATGCATTACAAAGCTCACCCTAGCATAGGTGACAGCTCTATTTTTTCAAGTAGAATCTTATTTTTATTAGTTTATTTTTTAGTTTTTATTGAATATTTGTGTATTTCATACTCAAAGTCTTAGCATATTTAGATCCCTTTCCCCATCGGCCCCCTCCCTTTACCCTCCCACTGGATTTTATGCATTGTGTCATTTATGTTAAGGCCTATCAAGTCAAATTAGTGTCCTCAGACATCCCTCACTGTACATTCATCCACTGGGGTCCAGTCAGCCTGTCTAGCATTTTACATGTGTTAGCTATCTTTAGATTTGACTTGAATTTCTTTTTAAATTAGCAGCTTGGAAATATTTTTAAGCGCTGCTTATTATTTATTAATGGCTGGGACCTAATTTTGAGATTGTCTGAATTTACATGAATTTGTTGCTTTAAACCCCACAGGGAAATTGAAAAACACTTGCTTGTCTCCTTAGAAATCCCTCTTCTATGGATAATCCTTTGGGCTGGGTAGGAAATGCTGTCTTACAGGAAGTTGGTGTGACTAGAGGGACCCACAAGAACTTATAATGACTCAAGCAGGGTACCTAAAGTCCCATGAAGGACACTCAAGATTCATGGACTCATGAGCACCGTGCAATTCTTCCCCATGACCTTTGCTACTCCATCTTCTGAGCATCTTCTTAAACTAACCTCAGTGTTTATAACTCCATCTTCTCTTACACTTGCCGCCTGCTACATGCACCAGATACTTAAAGTTGAGGATCTATGCCCCATTGTGGACTAGAACCTCCAAAATTGAGCCAAAATAATCCTTTTCTATTATAAATTGATTAGTTCAGGCATTTTATTATAATGAGGAAACACAGACACAGCCAATAGTAATTATGGCAGCATCCAGTAAAGAGTGGTGTCTACAGTTAATCAGCAGACCCTCCTCCCTATGGCTGGACTAAGAACAATGCTCATTGGCTAATTAGCCCACACCCTAGGTCGTGGTTTAGTTGTTGGCAGTGGATATAGTATTGTGGCAATTAAACCAATCAGAAATCACAGTTGAATTTAGGTTTGAGTTTAGCATCCTCAAACTCAAAGGGGTTCACTAAAAAAGGGTTGTCACCTAAAATTGAAATTCTACTAGAAAGGAAAGACTATTTAAAGGGACATTGTGTAGGCAACAAATAGGGCTCTCTATAATTCCATTTAAAAAGATGAGAACAGTTAAAAAAAAAAAAAGCCCATAATTGACCTCTATCATAAGATTTTTACAAAGACTGACTGGTCACTGTTCAAAGCACACTGTATTTCTAACACATAGCCTGAGAACTAAAGGAACTTAGCTTCCCTAACCACTTTGACAAATGCATGAGTCTTTTCAACATAGGAACATATCCTGTGTTGTGACCAAGTTCCCTGAGTTACCAAGATGAGATGGAAGATGCCACCAAGGCATGGAGAGCACTACTTCTGGAACCACACCTAGCTCAGATCCAAACACGGAGCCTGAATCCAAAAAGCATTTTATCTATACAAACACTTAGCCTGTGTGAACCTCCATAGCAACAGCTTGGCAGGATTAAAGAATATAATGTCCAACGGACTGGAGAGATGGCTCAGTGGTTAAAAGCACTGTCTGCTCTTGCAGAGGACCTTGGGTTTGACTCCTAGCACCCACACGGCAGCCACCAATCAACGGTAACTCCAGTTCCAGGGGAATCCGATGCCCTCTTCTGACCTCTGAGGGCATTGTACAACACAGGTGCACTCACATACATGCAGGCCATACACTTAATACACCGAAAATAAAAATAGTATTTTTTAAAAAGAACATAATGTAGGTGCTCAGCAAGTATTAGTATACTCTACATATCTGGCACTTCTAGATACTTACCAAATTCCTGTATTGACACCCAGTCTGGAGACAAATTCAACACTGCTCCCCAACTCCCACATACAATGCAAGACATACAATTTCAACACAGCACCATATAGAACGGGGGGCACTGAGATGAAGCAAGAGAGATAACCTCAAAGATGGGTGTGATGACCCAATTCCTATAATTCCAGCACATTGGAGATGGGGGAGGCAGGAAAATAGTGTGTTCAAGGCTGTCTTGAGCTGAATGAGTTCCAGGCCAGCCCAAGATATATAGTGAAAGCCTACTTAAAAATACCAAGGTCTGGAAGTGTGGTGCAATGGTACAGCATTCATCTAACATGTGCAAGATTCAGGGTTCAATCCCTAGCACTACAAAAGGAAAAAAAGAAATTCGATGAGGAACTCCTTTGACTCTGAAGGTCTCCCCAGCACCTGTTTTGCTTCACTCCAGCCCCATCCCTAGTGAAGTCCTACTCTGAAACCCTCGTTCATCCACTTGTTCATCACTGAATTCAGTAGGTGTTCAGTCCAGTTGAGTTATCCTTGATATTTTGTTCTCTTCCTTACCCTACATTATTTTACTTCTGCAAGTTTTAATTTATTTTCCTGAACATAATAGAACACATAATTGCTATGCTTCACCCTACCTCTATCTCCACCAAAAAGGTCTGGTGATTGTAAGAATGTGTTACTTATTCTTTTTGAAGTGTTTTGCATTTTGTGGATGAAAGGTGTTTCGTGAGTTCAAAGGATTTGCATTATTGTTTGTCCAGCATTCAGGACAATCAGGATAATTTGGTAGCAGCTTTTTTCCTTGGCAGAAGAAAGGGATTATTGCAGGGATGGGAATGAGGAGGATTAAGTTCAATTTATTCAAGGTTAAGGTCACAAGAAATGTGCAATAAAAAGTTCTTTGTTTTATGAATAAAAATGATTTCTGATTTACACCCTTATTTCATCAGAACAGCAAATATTCATTTTTTAATGTTTGAAATACTTTTTCTACATTATTATAAGCAACCTTGCTCAACTTCTAAATTTATCCATAGTTTTTATTTCCCAGTCATGAATCTTCCTGTCCAAGCAAACAGATGCAAATTTTGATATTTGCCATAATTTATGTTTTTCTCAGTGATTCATTGCATTGGACTTGTTTTGAATCCTGTAATGACTGACGCCCACTAGTCAATGAAGGGACACTAGATACCACCAAAATGAGTGGCCAGAAATTTAGGAATATTTGCTTCTGGTACAAAATGAAGGAGAAATCAGCCATTGGAGGATGTGATTCATTCACATCCTTAGAGATATGTCCAGGAACTCTTTAGCACGCTCTATAATTGAGAATCTCTGCCATCGATGGAAATTTAGTTTTCATTTCTCCCCCCAAAGGTCTTTAAACACATAACTTTTGATCACATATAAAGCTAGAAGCTTTACCATTAGTGAGAAGGGTCTTTTGGTGGGTTATTTTAAGATATTTTGTTATGCATGTCCATCTTATTTTAGTCCAGATAGATGTGCTGGACAGCTTCAGTGGTCAACTTGAGGCACCTGGATGGAGGGAACCTCAACTGAGGAATTTTCTCCATTGGACTGTATGTCTTTGGGGCATCTTCTTGATTACTGAGTATTGTGGGAGGGCCCAGCCCACTCTGAGTGGTGCCATCCCTGGGCAGGTAGGCCTGTGTTATATAAGAAAGCAGGCTAAGCACGGGCCAGGGGAGCAAGCTAGCAAGCAGCATCGTCTGTGCTCCAGGTTCCTGCCCTGAGTTCCTGCCTTGGCTTCCCTTAGTGATGAACTGTGACCCAGGAAATGTAAGATAAAATAAACCCTTTCCTCCTTAAGTTAGTTTAGTCAGTATTTTTATCACAGCAACTGAAAGTAAGCTAAGACAATATATTTCTCTTTTGTGCAGCTATGTTTTTTCAAAGCAATATCTCTCCTGTTGAAAATGGTGGTTATCATGCCTAGAAATTCATCCAGATTTGCTGTAATTCTAAGGGCTGGGATAACAAACATTTAGACATAGGTCAGCAAATTTTCCATGTGTTAGCTTCTGCCCTAGGTTAGAAACAAAGATAACCTGAGCTTAATTTTTACTTTGTCTGAAGGAGATCAGCTAAACTTCACACAAGATTTCATGACACTATTTGCATTTTATATTTAATTCTATAGAAAATTACATGTGCATAATTTTGCAGAAATATAGAGATTATTTTCTCATTCTGATTCTCTGTGTGTCTCTCTTTGATCCTGACTCATTACATTGGTTTACACTCCCAAACACCATAACATTTTGTTCTTCCATCAACTCCAAGGTTATTTCATACTTAATGTTTATGTTCTATTTTAATTTTACAGTCAAATATAAATAGCCTATGTTCAAGAATGGATCACCAGATTCCCCTCAAAGCATAAAGCATTCCTTATCCGAGTTCAGAGCTAAACATCTGAACTGACTATAGTGACTATAGTTCTGGTTTCTGGAATGATGAAAGCCTTGGACTTCAGTGACTTGCATTAATTCCTCTCTTTAAGTCATTGTTTCTATTTTATTATTAAAGGTTTTCTTGGCACCTCACAGTGTGCTTTATTATTTTGCATCTAGTAGGTCAATTTGAGCTCCTGACAGACAGGTTGAGGAGCCTGGGACAGGCCAACCCAGGCCTTTCCAAGTTACTAACCAGTAACAGCAGTCCAAAGGTGGCCAACACCTGTTCATGTGCTGCATCATCATAAACAGAGAAAAAAAGCTTGTCTCTTCTTGACCAGACACCTGACAGGTTATAAAAGAAAGGCAATGTGGCTCCAATCTGAGAAGGTGTCATCAAACTCAAGCCTCACTTTGGCAGTTGTCTGCTGTTTTGAGATACAGGGTCTTCCTGTGTAGTTCAAGCTGACCTCAAACTCATGATCCTCCTGCCTCATCCTCCCGAGTGCTAGGATTTCAGACAAGTGCTGCTGCTGGCCCAGTATTCACTGTGGCCCAGGCTGGCCTCCAATTTGAGGCAATCCTCTGCAGTGGCCTACCAAATACTGGGAATAAAGGTATGTACACCGTATCTGGCTTACCTGGGTGTTTCTAAAGGACCGAATGTGATATTCTGTAAGACATTTCTGTGTTATAAAAACACATTTTATATATATAAACACTGTACACTGTCCTCACACTGAGCCCGCAGCTGCACTGCAACCCTGGGGCGGAAAGATTCACGCTGGCTGAACTGCAAGGCTCATTTCCCAACAATCAGGGTAGCCCAGTCTGGCACCCCACCTTTGTGGGGTCTCCAGTTGTTGTCACTTTGCATTTGACACTTTTTTTAGGATTTTTTTTTTTTTTTTTGCCTTTTGAGAACAGGTTTCTTATAGTTCAAACTGACCTCAAACTCACTTTATAGCAGAGGATGACTTTGAACTCCTGCAGCTGGAGTTGCAGGTGTGTGCTTCCACGCCCATGAACAATAAAAATGTCTTATTGTTTAAGAGAACCTGAGAATAACCAATCATTCCATTTTATGTCCTTCCTGTTTTAAAATGTGTCATTTAGGGCTTTTCTACCTAAAGGTCAGAAGTGAAAATGTGATTTAAAACAAAAACAAAAACCACATATCCATGAAAACAGCATCTCTGGTGTGCCCCTCCCCGGGAGTTTATGAACTGTCTGTGGGGCTTGGCCAGGTTAGTGCATCTTCCTATACATTCGATTGGTTCTGTGCAGCTGGGCTGCATCTTTCAATCAAGTGTAACAGGTAAACATGGGAACCAAAGGCCTCCTAAAGATCCTATATCCTCAGTCGGACATAACTAGTGAGGCGACTGAGGGGTCTGGAAGTGACCACTGTTCAAGGCAAGCTGGAACCCACACAGTGGAGACAGGTAGGGAATCCCACAGCCAGGGCAGGAGCAGCAGCCATGGCAAGGCACAGACCCAAAGGCCCTGTGTCCTGGTGTGCTACAGGGACCTTGGGTGGAGCCCCACCACTCACAGACAGGTCAGCACAGGTTGAGAGAGTTTGGCATGCAGTCCAGGCCCACAGGCTCTCCTCCAACACAGTCTGTTCCTGGTACCACCAATTCTGTCTGAAACACGTGAGGTCAGTGAACACACACTCTGGGCAAGAAAAAGCAGAAAAGGTTCTTCCAACAGTGAAGCCCGATACCCCAGGTGGCAGAAGGGCACGGGAGCCCCATCCCAGCAGTGGTGCCTGAGGTGAAGTGCCGTGGGTCACAAAGGACCCCCGCCTCGTGCACTCAGCCGTTTCCAGGCACTTACTGAGGGGTTTTCAGAGTTCTTCAGTATCTGTCATGCTGCACGGACAGATTAGTATCTTTTAAAAATTAACTCTTAGAGCATCTATTCCCAAGAGTAAAGTCCACAGGTACAAATGTGCAAAGCCCCGAAGAGTCTTCAAAGTGCTTTTACAAGGCAAGGCCTGTGGGGGCAAGTCTCCCTGAATCCTCTCACCCCGCTGTGGCCAAGAGCTTAGTGGAAATCCAGCCGGGACTGCAGTCTTACAGCCCTCATCCGAGTAGATCTTCTCATGCCTGGGGAAAAAGGTCATTTCCTCTGTCACCCGAGTGACAATGTCTTCATCCACAGCAGCCCCTCGGCCCACGTCTCTGCCGGCACACACATATTTACGTGTCTGTACTCCAGGGAATGGAAGGGGATGAAACAGTCGATGAGGTTTCTGTCTATGTGCCCACTGTACCATAGGCCACTGTGCTTGTTGTTGAAGACGCCCACGACCAGCACAGGCTCCAGGTCCTTCAGCTGGATCTCTTCCCTCTTTCTTCCTGCCCTCCAGAAAACCAGGGCCATCTTAGTCATGAGGTCCCCACCTGCATTACTGAGGAAGATAAAGATGGCCTTGCGGTAGGAGATCCCATCTGCCTGCTCGTAGTAGTACAGAAGGGTTTGATGGCGTCAACGATCCCAGGGTGCAACTTAACCATCTCGTCAAATATGAAGAGAGAGCTACCGCATGCACTCGCGTTGCCATGGATCCATTTCTGGAGCTGGTCACGGTACAGTTTTATCTTCTGCTCATGAGGTGATACAAACAGGTGGACAAAGTTACTCTTCAGGCCTTTTGGATGAAGGTTTTCGGCCACAATCTGGCTGACAAAATTCTTGCCTGAGCCAGCCCAGCCATGCGAGGACAGGATCAGTGATTTCTTGGGATTTTTGTTGTTTCTGAAGCCAGTCAGTGCCTAGAATCACTTCAGTGGCTAGATGCTGTCCAAACAGCTTCTCCTCTAAGTCCAGCTTCAGGGCCAACGCTTATGACCAGCAGCGCACGGCGAAGAGGCAGTACCAGTAGGACAGGTAACCGGTGAGGGCCCACACGGCCCCGATGGCAATGCCCACGCTGGCTCAAACGCCGCCACCACGCAGGCATCTAGCACAGCCTGCAGGACCGCGCTGCCCAGGAGAGCCCTCCGCATGCCCGCCTCGGAGCCCACCGCCCCCAGCCGCCGCCTTGGGTGCAGCCACAGGAGCACTGTAGACAAAACTTGTAAAGGTTGTTTTAAAAATTACTTTTCAGTGTGGATACAAAGTAAAGGGTTTGATCATGTCGTTGTCATACATGTATATTAATATATTTTGTTCTTATTTTTCCCTGTCCCACCCCTGCTTCTAGGCCCCCCTTACTCTGAATAGTCCCCCTTCTGCCTTCATTGTCTGTTATGGGCAAAGATGTGCAGCAGCATCATAGATAACCAGCAATACCAGTACAATTTTTTAGAGACCTTGAGTACCACAGTGAAACTTTACACTGGTGTTTCATTTGTAGGATTCTAATCACTCCCTACTTATAATTCCATGTCATTGTGGAGCTAACAACAGACTCAGAGCAAGTTGTGCATAATGGAACAAATATTCAGGAAAAAAAGATTGTTTCCAAGTCCACTGCATAGAATGTCTTAAATCTTTAGTGAAAGACTTAAGAAAACTACCACAGCAGTAACAGAAGAACTGTTCTAATTTTCTTCCATCCTCAACTACATGCAACTGTGACAGACTAGCTTATGGACTGAAATTCTAAAGGATCTACCAGAAATCTAAATTTGGCAAGGCTTAGTTCTTTAACTTTGCATCCTATTTAATACCAATTTAGTGTGCAAATTCCCCTACTATAAAGCACATACACTTTTCTTTTAAATTCACAAAGTCCAGTTTCATAATTAAAATCAAGGCAAAGCCCATGAAAGGACTAGTCTTATGTGTAACAAGAGGACTGGTCTTGTCATTTCTGGTAATCAGAAGGAAGACCCAGAACAACTCTATTTAAAACACTGTCACTCATCCAAAAGCCACGACAACTTTCAAGTAATAGCTTTACTACAACAACTTACTCATTCACGCATTTAATTGAACACTAGCATTCTAGATTGGCTTTATTAGTAAAATGTTCATTTTTATTGTTTGAAAATGGAGGCATACATTTCATTTCAGCTAATGTGAATTTTTCCTTCAGGACAAAATGGTTGCAATTTCCCTTTGTGTTAGGAATTTAAGGACATGTTTTTCACACATCATTGCACCACAATGAAATCAAACTCTCTTCTTAAGGAAGGTATGACCTGGAACCCTAGGACTGATTGGCATAAGCCCTGCTCTGAACTACTGTGTCCTTCAAGATGTTAATTTGAGGTGTATTCTAGGTATAAGAATCCCAAATGATAAGGTGATGTCAGCTCTAGCTCAGCCTCGGTGACTGTGTAAGTCCAGTAGTCCTCATTTCTCTAGCAAATAAACATCTTATGTAAACAACAGTTAGATTTTTATAAATGAGTTTTTCATTCACAGAAAAGATTATTGAAAGTTCAGTTTGGTTTAAAATTTTTTATTAAACGTTTAAGTAAAAAGTAAAAATGTTCATTCTTCTTTAGTCTTATAAATTTACTTTTCAACAAGCTACCTATTTTTAAATTTAGCAGAATTTAGCAGTTTCTTCAGAAGGCCTTTGAGTAATATTTTGTTGTGTAAAGAAACAGCACAACACATTTAAACATGCACTATTTATTAAATTTGTAACTTTCTCTGGCTTAATAAGTGCAAATCAGTACTATGCAAACAAGTAATGCAATGAATTAAGTTTATAAATATGATACACCTAATAGTATTAATATCCCAACAGCATATATTGATTTTGCAACAATTCTAAAATCCTAAAGCTGAATCTATCACTCATTTGCACATGGTTCATTAGGGAACAAGGAGGGCCATGTTTATGTACATGTGTTTACATTTTTATAACTACTTAAAACATCAGTAGTACATTTTTATAGAAAAATATCAGTATTATTTTTACGTTATGTCTATGACATCCACAGTGACTCACTGAAACCTAACATTTAGCATTTCAGCAGAATAGATGCAATGAATATGTCAGCTGCAAAGCTGAGCTGTAAAAATGAAAACTTATGAACATGTCACCTGAGTCAAAAAGCAGAAAGCAGTGAGATCCACTTCGGGTTTCACAGGTTCACCCCCAGCCCATCACTCTGCTTTAGCCCAGACATTACCTTGATATTCAAGTATTTTTCATTCTCTTTTCCTTGGCTATTTTATGTGTGTAATCTCTTACCATATATGTGCATACTCATAAACAAGATATCATTAATTTTTTTCTCTGGGGATCTGTACATTGTTTTTCTTAGGTTTCATTTTTTCATTTATGTATATGCATCTGTGGGAGTATATGCTGCATATGAAGGTACTGGTGGAAGCCAAAAGAAGTCACCTGATACCCTGGAGTTAGAGTTACAGGCAGTTGTGAACCTCCCAACATGCGTTCTAGAAGAGCAGCAAGTGCTCATAACCATTGATTCATCTCTCCATTCTACTCTGCACATTAAAAAATATCTATTATTCTTTTATGTGTATGAGTATTTTGCCTGCATGTACTCGTGTGCACCCAAATATACAATGCCTGAAGAAGCCAGAAGAGGGCATCTGATTCCCTGGAACTGGAGTTAAGGACAGTTGTTAGCCCCCATGTGGATGTTGGGAACAAAATCTGGGTTCTCTGCAAGAGCAACAAGTACTCTTAACTGCTGAACCATTTATCTAGCTCTTTTTAAAAACTTTTTGAACATTGTGCAATTTTAAAAATCATTTATAGCTAATTTTTAATCATCCTATTAGATGAAATACAGTCTCCTAAAAGATCTCATGGGCTGGAGAGATGGCTCAGTGGTTAAGAGCACTGGCTGCTCTTGCAGAGGACCTGGGTTCAGTTCCCAGAACCCACAGTGTGGCTAATAATAATCCATAACTCTAGTTTCATGGAATCTGACACCGTCTTCTGACCTCCATGGGAACTGCATGACATAGTTGCACTTACGTATGTGCTGGCAATACACTTACATGTATGCTGGCATATAATAAAAATAAAATATTTTTTAAAAGAAGATCTGAGCAAACTGTGTCTCCTCTGTTCATATTTTTGTAACACCAAAGATACTCTTCTTCTACCTAACTGAAATCTATTTTCTATTTCTTAGAGACAGGGGTCAAAGCTTTAAAATGGGGGGGGGGTGCTGTAGAGATGGCTCCACAGTTAAGAGTGTTTGGTTTTCCTTAGGACTACAACTTAATTCCCACTCCATGTCCAGTGGTCATCTTCAGGGGATTGAACATCAGTATTGCATGCTCTCAAATTTCTTTGCTGCCCTGCTATCATTCTTCCCAAAACAAGTAATACATAAATACTTACTTTAGAACATAAACTACTATTCTCCATCAATCTTAGTAAAGTAATATTCCAGCATTTCATTTCACCCTCATAAAGAAAATGAATATATTTATATATAACTAGATAAGATAAACTAAGCCCTGTGGCTTCAGACTTGCATGAGGCACTGCCACCTTTATTTTATTTAACCTAGAAATTGGAAAGCATAAGTAGGAACATTATAGAAACATAAACATCTATAATAGACACACAGACTTTCTTTTCCTTTTAAACTAGGGAGTTCTCAAATTCCCACATGTTTAAGAAATATAAAATAGGATTGCGTACATAGTTGGAGTTAGTTTCTTCATAGGAGACCTAAGGGATTTCTTCATTCTTTTATTTTTGTTAATATTTTTATTGCATTTTTGTGAATTTCATCCAATAGTTCTTAATCAAATTTTGACCCTCTCCAACATCTATGAACCCCCACACCCACCCCCCACAACCAGACCTCATGCTTTCTGTCACATATCTTAATACTTACCCAGTCAGGCATTTGTATCCAGATGCCCTTTGGTGCGAGTTCAGCCACTGGAGTCTTCTGCCTATTTGGAGATTGTATCCCTCACCAGCAGTTATCAATTGCCAACAGTTCACAGGCTAAGGCCTGGGCCTGCCACCCTTGGACCCTTGTCTAATTGAGTCTGCATAGGTCTTGTACACACCACCACCATTGACACAAAATCACATGAGCAAGATTCCAATGGCCTGAAAGCCCTCTGTTTACCTATGGTTCATGGGACAACACTTACTCTTACAATCTTTCTGGCCCATCTTCAGCAGTGATCCCTGAACTGTGGGTGGTTGAGGTTTAATATAGGAGTCCTATCCAGGGACATGAACTCTGCACTCTTTTATTCTCTTAAACTTAGCCAGTTGTGGTCTTCTGTAAGTATCACATTCAGTTGTATAAGCTTTGCTGGTGAGAGCTGAGAGATTCATTCATCTATAGGTATAACAATAAGTCATTAAGAGTGGGTTTAGTATTATATACATTTAACAGAATAATATAGTATTGAGCTCCCCCTATGGCCTATTATCTGTCTAGCCACAGGTTGCTAGGCCCAATATCAGTGTCAGGTATGGGCTTCATTTTATGAGGTAGACCTTAAATCCAAATAGGAAGTAACTGGTTACTCCCATATTTGTGCCCACTATTGCACTAATGGGCATAGCTTGCCAGACCAGTTGTTGTAGCTCACTGTATTCACTTCTGGGTAAGGATGATAATTATTTTTCTCTTCCAGTACCAAGCGAGATTAAAATGAGTTACATTAGAACATGTGGGCATCACTCCTACTAGACACTATAGGCTAGCAAAGTAAAAGACCAATGCCAAGAATGAGCTCCCTCTTCTGAAACTGTTGATCAGTGTCACACAGGACCCGCCTTTTTAAAAAAATATATTTATTTAATAACCACACACTTAGAACAAGCATCTCATTATATCAGCATTGACATATTCAATAACGATTTTCTGAGCTAGGATGCATCTCTTACAAAATTGGCTGAACATTTTTAGGTTTACAGTTGAATTATTACAGTTATACAATATTGTACTCATTATAAACTCTATAAGACATAAAATTAAATGAGGTTCCAATGTTTAAAAAAGATCTCCACTTCGTTGTCAAAACACACAATTTCATACAGAAAAATTCATTCCAAGCCTATTGACATTGAGACGTTTTCACATGCATTTCTAATCTCTATATAAATGACTATTGCTGGTCGTAGTCGCCCACCTTCTGAGCTCCTCGGCATCTGAG
>NW_008360322.1:6456104-6457232 GCF_000622305.1 Nannospalax galili | reverse complement strand
ATAAAAAATCTCCATTTCATTTTAGAATATATTGTTCCTTGCAGAAAGACTCATTGTTTTTGCTACCAACACTGAGATGTTGGCACTTAATCTCCAATCTGTGTGTATCTATTACAAGCCATAATCGGTTGCACTTGGATCCTTGGCACCTGTGTATGTTTTCAAAGTCATTGGGCAGACTTCAACAGTATTGTCCACCACCTCTACAAATCAGCATGATGCAAACCTCCATGCCTCCTCCTCAAACATAATACATCCTTTAAAAGTTTGCTGATTTGTTTTCTTTGTGTGTGTATATCACACAGAACATCCCAAACCTATTTCATTCAACTGTACACCCACTTCCCAGATAGCACCCTCCCATAGCCTCCCTCCCCCACTAGAACCCTTATACTATGATATCCCTGCTACTGTCTGCTGTGTTGTCCACACCCCAGCCATTCCCCAATACTTGCCCTTCTGGTGAATCTAGTCAGCCGATCTAGAGGTCTTTGTTTTAGGAGGGTCAGCTGTTCCTCATCTAGAGGTAATCAGTTGTCAATATTCCTTTAGATAAGATTGGGGTCTGCTGTTCATTTTCCCAATTCTATGCTGGGTTACTATCTGGGAATCCCTTGGGCCACCCTGGCTAACAACTCAAAAGAAGGTATGGCCTGTTTGGCATTGTTGCTTGTTATGTAGCCCTTAGCTATGCATATGGACTCTTAAGAAATTATATTGGCCCCTTTAATCTTTGGTTATACTTTCCTTTTGGGTGTTTAAGGCCATACAGTTGGCCCAGATAAACCAATTTATTTTTACTCTTAAGGTCCTTTTTGGATCTGTTACTCAGGGGTCACATGGGCTTGGAAGGAGCCCCTGACTCCTTTCTTTTACCAGTTCTGCCTATGTGAAGATAAGTCAAAGGTCCTGCTTGACCATGGTTGGCTTCACTTCGAAACATGGAGGAAATGATTCCTCTGTGTTGACCTTCCTCTTTGTAGACTGGACACTGGTTCAAGTCCATCTGGTGGGGTCTCCTCGGCCTCCTTGATAGAAAGGACAGGTGACCCACCACAATTACAGGACATTTTGAGAGATGCTCATAGTCCCCTGGAACTAGTCGACCTAGGAGGGCAAGGAGCAAAA
>NW_008360322.1:6454806-6455189 GCF_000622305.1 Nannospalax galili | reverse complement strand
TTTTGAGAACTCTCTGTTTAGCTCCTTAGCCCATCTTTTAATTGGGTTTCTCCTTGTCTTGGTTCTCTGTTGAGTTCATTATATATTCTGGTTATTAAACCTCTGTCAGATGTGTCACTGGTGAAGATTTTCTCCCATTCTGTGGGTTTTCTGTTTGCTTCCTTGGTTCCCTCCTTTGATGTACAGAAGCTTTTTAGTTTAATGAGGTCCAATTTGTTTGTTAATTCTTGCCAGTGTTTCCAGAAAAATTGATGTCCGCTTTAGAAAATTCTTTCCTACACCTATATATTTTAAGTTTTTCCCAATATTTTCTTCTAATAGTTTCAGAGTTTCAGGCTTTACATTGAGGTCTTTGAGCCATTTGGAATTGACTTTTGTGCAGG
>NW_008360322.1:6450981-6452762 GCF_000622305.1 Nannospalax galili | reverse complement strand
AGATCTTCTTTAAATGTCTGATAGAATTCTGCTGTAAATCCATCTGGTCCTGGGCTTTTTTTAGTCGGGAGGTTTTGTATTACTGTTTCAATTTCTTTTTGTGTTATGGGTCTCTTTAAGCTGTTAATCTCTTCTTGGTTTAGTTTTGGTGGTTCCCATGCCTTTAGATATCCATCCATTTCTTTTAGGTTTTCAAATTTAGCAGCATATAGGTTTTTAAAGTATTTGCTTATAATGTTCTGTATCTTTCTGTTGTATGTTGTAATGTTTCCCCTTTCATCTCTGATTTTGTTGATTTGGAGGTGCTCTCTCTTTTTTTGGTTAACTGGGCTAAGGGTCTGTCAATCTTGTTTATCTTTTCAAAGAACCAGCTCTTGGAATTGTTGATTCTTTGTATTGTTTTCTTTGTTTCAATTTCATTAATTTCTGCCCTGATTTTTGTCATTTCTTCTTGTCTGCTGGGTTTGGGTTTCATTTGCTGTTGCTTTTCAAGTGTCTTGAGTTGCAATGTTAAGTCATTTATTTGTGTTCTGATTTTTTGATGTAGGCACTTAGAGCTATAAACTTCCCTCTAAAGATGGCTTTCAGCATGTCCCAGAGATTTTGTTGTGTTGTATTGTCCTTTTCATTTACTTCCAGGAATATTTTATTTCTTTCTTAATTTCTCTTCTGACCCATTCATCGTTCAGGAGTGTGTTGTTTAATCTCCATGTGTTCATGTGGTGATTAGGGCTTCTTTGGGTGTTGATTGTAAGCTTTATTGCACTGTGGTCTTATAGAATGCATGGAATTATTTCAATGTTTTTGTATTTTTTGAGGTTTGTTTGTGCCCCAGTATATGGCTGATTTTGGAGAAGGTTCCATGGGCTGCTGAGTAGAAAGTATGTCCTTTGGTCTTTGGGTGGAATACTCGAAAGATGTCTGTTAAGTCCATTTGATATATGGTATTGTTTAATTCAGATGACTCTCTGTTAACTCTCTGCCCTGTTAACCTATCAAATGGATACAGTGGGGTATTGAAATGCCCTGCTATTAATGAGTTGGGATTAATCTGGGTCTTAAAGTCCAGTAGTACTGTTTTTATGAAGTTAGGTGCACCAGATTTTGGTGAACATATGTTCATGATTGTAATACCGTCTTGATTCATTGTTCCTTTGATCAGAATGAAGTGGCCCTCTTTGTCTCTTCTGATTAGTTTTCAATTAAAGTCTATTTTGTCAGATATTAGTATTGCTATGCCTGCTTTTTCCTTACTGCCATTTGCTTGGTATATTTTTTTTCCATCCTTTCACTTTAAGATAGTGTCTGTCCTTGAAAGTGAGATGAGTTTCTTACAGACAACAAAAATTGGGTTTTGTTTCTTAATCCATTCATCTAGTCTCTGTCTTTTGACTGGGGAGTTCAGCCTATTAATATTTAAAGTTATTAATGAAAGATGGGTATTGAATCCTGTCATATATATTTCTGTTTATATTCTTGATATAGCTGTGCTTTTCCACAGTTATGCCTTCATTGGGTTTCTTTCTCCAACCCCTGGGTATAGTCATTCCTTTCTTCAGCTCTTTGTATTGCTTTCAGAACTCTCTCAAGGGCTGGTTTTGTGGACATGAATTCTTTCAGCCTATTTATGTCATGAAAGATTTTTCTTTCCCCTTCGACTATAATAGAAATGTGGTTTGGTAAAGAAATGTGGTTTGGTAAAGTAATTTGGGTTGACATTTGTGGTCATTTAGAACTGAAAGTATGTTGGTCCAGGGTCTTTTAGCTTTTGTAGTATGCAC
>NW_008360322.1:6439445-6450323 GCF_000622305.1 Nannospalax galili | reverse complement strand
GGAATATATTATTTTGGTTTTTCATGTTATTATTTTTTCGCTGTGATTTTGACATGTGGATTTCTTTTGTAGTTTCTGATTCTTGTGTAAGACTCAAAACCTCAAGTTTAGGTCTGCTTTTTTTTTTTGAACTTTATATGTCTTTATGGTTTGCTGTTTGGGCATGAAAGCTTGTTTGTCTAAGCTTCCTGTTCTCTCTTTTGGTTTTAAAATGGAGTGGCCAATTATCTTTTGTCTTCAAGAGTTCCCACATAGGCCCAGGTCAGATGAGGATCAGATGCTCTCAGGCTTTCTCCTAAGGTCTGGATCCCTCCAGGAAAGATTTTGGCCTCAGGAATTTGGGGGTTGTCCTGGCCTGGGAGCCTGGCCCAGGAAAGATGCAGGTCTAGGGCAGCTGGTGGCCGTGCCACCCAGAGATGCAAAGGCAGATGGGGGCAGGAAGCAGACCCAAAGGCTCCTGGAGACTGCATTGAGGAGCTGGGTTGGTCTGGATGCAAAGGATCAGGAAGAGGAAAGGTCAGCCCCCATGTCCTGGAAAGAGGCTGGAGGGTGGTACAGGCCCAGGGAAGTAGAGGGACTTGAAGGTGGGGCCAGGCCCAGAGTGCCCTTGAGGACCCGAGAAGGCGCTGAGTTGGTCTGAATGCAAAGGATCAGGAAGTAGTGGTGTTTCCTCTGGTGTCTGGGGTGCCAACACAAGGAATGGGACAGGACCCAGGCTAGGAGGAGAGACCAATGGAGGAGATGGGAGGGTGAGTGAGGCTGGGGCAGTCAAGGCATGGAGGGCGCGATGGAGTTACCCCAAGATAGAGGCCTGCGGGTGGGAGAGAGCAGGACCCACCTTTCTTAATGTGCATTTCTGTTCTGCATGTTAGATGCACTCCCACGGAGGGCCTTGCCAACACTCTGTTGAGAGATGTCTGTGAAAGGAGGCTGCATCTTTACTGTCCATAGAAATCTTTAACTGACAAAGTCCATGAATAGTTTTCAGAAGGTCTTAAAAATATCCCAAAATTATATGTAAAATTGGATTTCTGTAGACACTTTTCAAGAGAGACAGCTTGCTGCTTTAATCAGATTTTGCACGTCAGCACTTCCAAACATTTTTCATGTCATGGTACAAATAAAAGATTATACTTGTATAGCTCCTTGGAAGAACTAGAAGGAGTTTAGGGACTCTAAATGGAAACACAATTTAAAATTCATTGCATTTTCTCATGTAATTATAAGCATTAAACACAAAGTATTAAATATGATAATAGTTGTTAAATTTGAATAATATGCTCAAATAAAATGGAATAGTTCATGAGAAACTTTAGCTTGGGTTGGTGAAAACAGCTTTTCAACATCAAGTTTAATGCTTAAAATGGTTAGATACAATTTTTGATTAAGGCTTTTTAATAATGATGGATTCAAAATCTTGGGTCAGAATCACTGAGAATATTTGTTTGCACAGATAACGAAAAGTAGAAATCCATCCCAGGAGGAAGTAACAGGTCAGATTTATCTTCCCACTTGTAACAAATAATAATTCCACAAAACTGTATGGAAGAATGACATTAAGACACTAGACATCAGACAGGAAAGGATTAGTGATATCCTGAAAGACAGAAAATGGGTGGTGGCCACACCCACAACTTTCAGCTAACTGCAAGCAGCAGCAAACAAATGAGGGACTCAAGAAAAAAAAAAAAACTCTGTGATATAAAGCAATGAAGACTAGAAGCTAGGGCAGGGAATTGCCAGCAGCCCACTATACTTGACACTAGTCAGTGTATGCATGTGAGCAAGCTATTCAGAGAAATGGATAAAGAAAATGTGATTTACATATATACATTACATTTTTTCATCCAGAGAGAAGAACTAAGTGATGTGCACAAAAATGGGTGCAAGTGGAGATAATAATATTCAGCAACTGAAACCTATCTCAGAAAGACAAATATCACGTTTTCTCTCACTTGTAGACACTACACTTCATAGGCACATAAAATCACATACCTGTGGATAACATGGAAATGGAAGTGAAACTCTAGGGAAACAGGAGACAATGTGATGAGAACACAGAGAGAAGTGGGCTGTGGAGGAGACTGTGCCCAAAGAACATTATACACGCACATGAAAATGGCCCTATGTACCCTGTGTAATTAAAATATTTTAAAACTGAGTAGGTACATAAAATGGCAAAGTTCAAGTAACTTGAGTTCTGCATTTTGCCTTTATAATCACTCTACTTCATAATTGTCTTGACTTTGAGTGAACTATATTATGCACAGCAAATATGGAGAAACACAAGGATTCAATGCACAAGTTGTACTCCAACAGAGCCTGACCACTGCTGTGCCATTCTTCATATGCCCCCCAAATAGATACATACCATACGTACTTAATGATTTGTCTTTTTAAAAAATATTTTATTTATTAATTTTGATTTATAAGTATATTACCTGCATGTGTGTAAGTGCACCTGTGCTGTACAATGCCTGTGGAGGTCAGAAGAAGGTATTAGATTCCTTGGAACTAGAGTTACAGACAGTTGTTAACTGCCACATGAGTGCTGGGAATAAAACCTACAATCTCTGCAAGAGCAGTCAGTGCTCTTAACCACTGAGTCTCTAGTTCAATAAAGAGTACTTAAAATTGAATAAAATGCTTCAGACTTAAAACAGGATGGTACTGACACAAAAACAGATGCAAAGGCCAATGAAATAGGATGGAAAATCCAACATTTTTTTTTTTTTGATGAGGGCAATTCACAATAGGAATAACTACTTTATTCAATAAATTACATTAAGAAAACTGGATCTCTACATGAAAAAGAATGATTAGACCCTTATCAGAAATGGTATACAAATGTCAATTCAACACTAAAGAACTAAATGTTACATGCGAGACAATAAAATTCCTAGAAGAAAATGCAGGGAAAAAAAATCACTTTGACATTGCTTCATGATGACTTCTGTGGTTATCGTGACAAAAGCTCAAAAGGAAAAGTAAAAATGTATATAAAGCTAAAAAGCTTCTGCACAGCAAAGAAAACAATGAGAAAAATGAAAAAGACAGCCTGTGGATAGGTAGAAAGGATTTACAGAGCATATGTAAAATGAGAATTAATATCCAAAATATATTAGAAACTCATACAATTCAGGAATAAGAAAGCAAATAACTCATTCATTCACCACAGGAAGACTAGCTACCCCATTTTTCTCATCCTTGTCCCTGCCAGCCTGTCTCACAGGCAGGCTCCAGTCCCTTAATCTCAAACCCAAGGACTAACTTCCCAAACCACATTAACCAACCACCCTACCACTAAGTCCTCACCTAGGCAGTCCCCTCACCACCAAATTCCCAGCCTCCAGAACAGGATCAGGCAGACAGACATGCTCAGCCAGGGCTCTGAGTCAAAGTTCCTGTTGAACACATAACTGACAAAGAACATCCCTATGCCCAGACGGCAACGCAAAAACACAAACGGTATGAAAACCAGGACTATGTGTCCCCAACAAAACCCACGAGTCCTACAGAATTGCACAACATTGAGAAACACCCTGCAGAACCCCAGGACACAGAACTCAAAAAAAAAAAATCCCTAAACATGATCAAAGAATTACAAGAAAACACAGACAAACAACTAAAAGAACTCAAAGAGGAAAGACATAAAATTTGATGGAAGCTCAAGAATATACAAATATGAGGCTTAATGAAATATCAAAAACAATTCATAATTTAAAAAGTAAATTCATGCCCCCACCGTCTCTCCTCCTAGCCTGGGTACTAGTCCATTTCTTGTCTTCATACCCCAGAAACCTGGGCTGACCTCTTGGCCCCGAATCCCCACTACTTCCTGATCCTTTGTATCCAGACCAACCTCCCTGAGGTCCCTAGGAGACCTCTGGGCCTGGTCCCACAACCACTTAGCTTTGCTTCCTTGAGCAGCTTAACCACCAGTTTGGTGATGCTAGCATCTTTCCTGGGTGGGTCTCACAGCACCCACCATACCTTGATTCCCCCAGCCTCATTCGCCCATCCAGCTCCCCTGCCCCATCTCTACTCTTAGCCTGGGTACTAGCCCATTTCTTGTCTTTGCACCCCAGACCATTGAACTGACCTCTTGGCACAGAAAACCCACTGCTTCCTGATCTTTTGCATTCAGACCAACCCAGTTCCTCCCAGTAGTCCCCAGGAGCCATCGAAGCTTCTTCCCATCCCAACCTCCCTTTTCATGACTGGGTGGCAAAGCAACCACCTTCCTGAGACCAGCACCCAAATTCCTGAGGGCAGCATCTTTCCTGGAGCGAGCCACACATATGAGAAAGCTTGAGACCATCTGAATCTCACCTGACTTGGGCCTCTGTGGGAACTCCTGAAGATGAAAGCAATTTGGCCATCCAATGTAAAATCAAAAGTGAGAGCTGAAGTCTACACCAACCAGCTTTTCATGCCCAACAAGTGAACCACAAAGGCACATAAGGTTTACAAAAAGAAGCAGTCCTAATCTCAACAAAGGAAGGCTTGAGTCTCATACAAGAATCAGAAACTACAAAACAAATCCACATGTCAAAGACACAGAGAAAAAAATAATAAAACAAAAAAGCAAAATAATATATCCCCACCAAATACCAATAGTCCTCCAGAGGAATACAATGAGAATCCCCTAGAGATAACACAGGACACGGAACTCAAAAGAACAATTAAAAACAAGAGAAAAAAATACAGTGAATTTAAAGAAGACACAAACCAAGAAATCAAAGAACTGATAGAAGGTAGGGATAAACTTCTGAATGAATTCAGAAGAGTTAGAAATATTGAAGAATACTCAGGCTGAAATGAAAAAGGAAGTGAAACATTCAGTAAGCCAATTAGAAATGACAGGAGAAAGCCTCACCAATAGGATGAATGAAATGGAAAACAAAATATCAAGACTGGAAGATAAACTAGATGAATTAGACCACTGATGAACGGGACCACTCAAGCAAAGACTATGAAAAATTTAAGAAATCACAAGAATGGAATATGCAGGAATTGCGTGATACCATAAAAAGACCAAACTTGTGAATCATAGGCATACAGGAACGTGAAGAACCCCAAGACAATGGCATGGACCAGATCTTCAACAGTATTGTGAATTCCCAAATCCCAAAATTAAAGAAAGACATGCCCATACAAATACAAGAAGCATATAGAACACCAAATAGATAGGACCAGAAAAGAAATTCTCCACAGCATATCACAGTTAAAACACTAAACGAACAGAACAAAGAGACAATACTGAAAGCTGCAAAAGAAAAACAACAAGTCACATATAAAGGAAAATCCATCAGAAATACAGCTGACTTTTCACTGTAAACTATGAAAGCCACAACAGCCTGGAACAAAATATTCCCAGCTCTAAATGACCACAGATGCCAACCCAGACTACTTTACCTAGCAAAAATGTCTATTATGGTTAAAGGGGAAAGAAAATATCTCCCATGATATATATAGGCTGAAAGAATTCATGTCCACAAAACCAGGGCTCCAAGAGTACTTGAAACAATACAAAGAGATGAAGAAAGGAATGACTGTATCCAAGGGGTTATGGAAAGAAACTCAATGAAGGTATAATTGTGGAAATGCACAGCTATAACAAGAATGTGAACAGAAATAAAAAATGATGGGATTCAATACATGTCTTTCATTAATAACTTTAAATATCAATGGACTGTACTCCCCAGTCAAAAGACACAGACTAGTTGAGTGTTGTTAAGAAACAAAACCCCTCTTTTGTGTGTGTGTGTCTGAAAGAACCTCACCTCATTTTCAAGGACAGGCACTACCTTAAGGTGAAAGGATGGGAAAAATATATACCAAGCAAATAGTATGAAGAAAAAAGCAAGTGTTGCAATTCTAATATCTGAAAGAATAGACTTTAAACTAAAACTAATCAGAAGAGATAAAGAGGGCCACTTCATTCTCATGAACATATATTCACCAAACACTGGTGCACCCAACTTCATAAAAACAGTACTACAGGACTTTAAGATTCAGATTAATCCCAACTCATCAATAGTAGGGGTCTTCAATACCCCATTGTCTCCATTAGATAGGTCAACAGGACCGAATAATTAACAGAGAGACATCAAAATTAAACAATACCACATATCAAATGGACCTAAGAGACATCTACTGAGTATTCAACACAAGCACCCAAGAATATACTTTCTATTCAGTGCCCCATGGAACCGTCTCCAAAATCAATCATATACTGGGGCACAAAACAATCATCAACAAATACAAAAAGATTGAAATAATTTCATGCATTGTATCAGACCACAATGCAATAAAGCTTAATTAAAATCAACACCAGAAGAAACCCTAGTAACTACATGAACACATGGAGATTAAGCAACAAACTTTGATGAATGGGTCAAAAGAGAAATGAAGAAAGGAATAAAAGTATTCTTGGAACTAAATGAAAATAACAATACACCACAACAAAACCTCTGGGACATGCTGAAAGCATCCCTTAGAGGAAAATTTATAGCTCTAAGTTCCTACATTAAAAAATCAGAAAGAACACAAATAAGTGACTTAACATTGCAACTCAAGACACTTGAAAAGCAACAACAAATGAAACCCAAACTCAGCAGACAAGAAGAAATAACAAAAATCAGAGCAGAAATTAATAAAATAGGAACAAAACAACACAAAGAATCAATGAATGCAAGAGCTGGTTCTTTGAAAAGACAATCAAAATTGACAGACTACTAGCCCAGTTAACCAAAAGAAAGAAAGAAAATCTCCAAAGCAACAAAATCAGAGATGAAAAGGAAACATCACAAAAGATACAAAAAAGATCCAGAACTTTATAAGGGAATACTTTAAAAACCTATATGCTACTTAATTTGAAAACCTAAAAGAAAAGGACAGTTAGCTAAAAGCATGGGTACCATCAAAACTAAACCAAGAAGAGATCAAAAGCTTAAACAGACCCATAACACATAAGGAAATTGAAAGAGTAATACAAAAGCTCCTGACTAAAAAAAGCCCAGGACCACATAGATTTACAGCAGAATTCTACCAGACATTTAAAGAATATCTACTTCCAATACTACTTAATGTATTCAAAAAGATAGACATGGAGGGAGAACTTCCAAATTCCTTCTATGAAGCCAGCATCACTCTAATACCAAAGCCAGGTAAAGGTACAACCAAAAAAGAAAACTATAGACCCATAGCCTTGATGAACATAGATGCAAAAATTCTCAAAAAAATACTTGTAAATCGCATACAGACACACATCAAAATGATGATCTACCATGATCAATTTGGCTTTATTCCAGAGATGCAGGTATAGTTCAATATATGTAAGTCAATAAATGTCATAAATTATATAAATGGGCTCAAAGACAAGAACCACATGGTCATCTCAATAGATGCAGAGAAATCATTTGACAAAATTCAACATGCATTTATGTTCAAAGTCTTAGAGAAAATTGGACTGGAAGGAACATACCTCAACATAATTAAAGCCACATGCAACCAACTCACAGCCGACCTCATTCTAAATGCAGAAAAAATGGAAGCACTCCCATTGAAATCAGGAACCAAACAAGGCAGTCGACTATCCCCACTCCTCTTTAACATAGAGCTTGAAACTCTTGCAAGAGCAGTAAGACATGAGAAGGAAATTAAAGAAGTAACAATTGGAAAAGAAGAGATGAAATTATCCCTTTTTGAAGATGATATTATATCTAAGAGACACCAAAAATTCCACCTGAAAATTCCTAGAAATTATTAACACATTCAGTAATGTGCCAGGTTACAAAATTTATCTGCAACAGTCTTAGCCTTTCTATATACAAATAACAAGCAATCTGAGAAAGACTACATGGAAACACTCCCCTTCACAATAGCTGAAAAAAAAATTAAATATCTCAGAATAAACCTGAAACTGTTAGAAGAAAACACTGGCAATTACCTATAAGATATAGGTGTAGGAAAAGGTTTTCTAAACTGGACATCAATTGCTCAGGAAACAAGGTCAAGAATCAACAAACAGGACCTCATTAAACTAATATGCTTCTGTACATCCAAAGAAGCAACAAAGGAAGTGAAGGAAAAAAAAACAAAGAATCAGAGAAAATCTTCACAGCAACACATCTGGCAGAGGTGTAACATCAACAATATATAACAAACTCAGAAAACAGAGAATCAAGAAAGCAAGTAACACAATAAAAACATGGGCTTAAGGAGCTGAACAGAGATTTCTCAAAAGAGGAAATAAAGACAGCTAAAAAGCATCCTAAAAGGTATTTGGCATCACTAGTAATTAGGGAAATGCAAATTAAAACCACTTTAAGATTTCATCTTACCCCACTCAGACTGGCTAAGATCAAGAGAACAAATGATACCAAATGTTGGAGAGGATGTGGGGAAAGGGGAACACTCATCCACTGCTGGTGGGGCTGCAAAAAGATTCAACCCCTATGGAAAGCAGTGTGGAAAACTCTTAAACATCTACAAATGAACCTACCATTTGACCCAGCAATACCACTCCCTAGCATATACCCAAAGAACACATCCTATTGCGGAGACACTTTTACATCCATGTTTATTGCTGCTTTTTTCACAATAGCTAAGAGATGGAAGCAACCTAAGTGTCCCTCAACTGATGAGTGGATAATGAAAATGTGGTTCATATATACGATGGAGTTTTACTCAGCAGTAAAGAAAGATGAAATCATGAAATTTGCAGGTAAGTGGATGGAACAACAATCTGTTATACTAAGTGAAGTAACAGACTCAGAAAAAAAAAAAAAAGTAAGGATGTATGTTCTTCCTCATATGTAGATCCTAGCACCAAATCCCAATAAGTGAGTATGTATCACTACAGGAACCAGGATAATGAAAAGAAACCAGGGAGGAAATGGAAAAGAAGGAGTCTGAAAGAGAAGGACAGTAGTAAACAGGTGTTAATAAGGGAGATATGCATAAAAATGAGGTTATTTTAAGGGGAGGGGAGAGGGAAGGTTATACAAGGAATCTTGGGGATAAAGGGAAAGAAGGAGCGTGAGAGGTGGGATCTTAGGAGAAGGGTATTATTAAGGGAGAAATGGGCGAGGTGCTGCAGGCTCATTTAATGCAGGAGGGGGCAGGCCTTATAGTTCCCTTTTCTCCACCCCCAAGTCCCTTTAGTCAGTGTGTTGTTTTCTGATTGGTCCACACCATGCAGTCTGTCAGCAGTAACTGGGCTTGGGAGCAGGGTCCGGAGGTGTGGGCTCCTTTTGGCGGGCTATTTGCAGACCAAGAAGTGAAGTGAATTCTCGCTGAATCACAGGGCTCTGGGTCTATGCCATCTTTGGAGGCCTCCTGCTATATACAAGAGACCTAGGGATAAAGGGAAAGAAAGAGCTCAAGAGAGGTGGGACCATAAGAGAAGGGTATTATTAAGAGAGAAATGGGAAAAAATGAGGGCACTTTAATTGGGGAAACCATGATGGAAGGGAGGGTTAGGCAATGGGAAAGATAAATAATGCCTAGCTAGTTTTAAAAAAAAAATCAGAGGGAACCATATTAATTGAACAACACACTGACAAATTATAACTACAACTAGCTAAAGGAATATAATATATACCTAGGCGCGTCTTACCTGAAAACATTTGTTCTTTGCCCAAGCTTTATCTACATGGCACCTGGCAATTAAAAGTACCAGACTGGTGGAACTAACCTTCTTGAGGGTTAGGCAATGGGAAAGATAAATAATGCCTAGCTAGTTTTAAAAAAAAAATCAGAGGGAACCATATTAATTGAACAACACACTGACAAATTATAACTACAACTAGCTAAAGGAATATAATATATACCTAGGTGTGTCTTACTGAAAACATTTGTTCTTTGCCCAAGCTTTATCTACATGGAACCTGGCAATTAAAAGTGCCAGACTGGTTGAACTAACCTTCTTGGATGTTTAACAGCCATTTGAGACCATATGTTCAGAAACTACTGGCCTAACTTATAGGACAGTTTTTGCTCCTTGCCCTCCAAGGTCAACTAAGTTCCAGGAGACTATGGAGCATCCCTCAGAATGTCCTGTAACTGTGGTGAGTCACCTGTCCTCCTGTTCAGGGAGGCTGTGGAGATCCCACCAGATGGACTTGAACCAGTGTCCAGTCTACAAAGAGGAGGGCCAACACAAATGAAACATTTCCTCCATGCTTCCAAGCGAAGCCAGCCATGGTTGAGCAGGACCTTTGACTTATCTTCACATAGATGGATCTGGTAAAAGAAAGGAGTCAAGGACTCCTCCCAACCCCAGATGACCCCTGAGGACCAGATCCTCAAACTGCCTTAAGAGTAAAAATAAATTGGTTTATGTGGGCCAAACTGTATGGTCTTAAACACCCAAAAGGAAAGTATAACCAAAGATTAAGGGGTTCAATATAATTTTTTAAGAGTCCATGTGTATAGCTAAAGGCTACATAGTAAGAAACAATGCCAGACAGGAGATACCTTCCTTTGAGTTGTTGGAAATGGAAAAATGAACAGCAGACCCCAATCTTATCTAAAGAAATATTGACACCTGATTGCTGCTAGATGAAGAAGAACTGATTTTCCTAAAATGAGGAACTGTAGATAGGCTGACTTGATTCAGCAGATTAAGAAAAAGCTGATCTTCCTAAAACAAGGAATTCTAGATAGGCTGACTAGATTCAGTGGATGGACAAGCACTGGGGAACATCTGGGGGTGCTGATAGCACAGTTTACAGTAACAGGGATGACAGAGTATATGAGTTCCAGTGGGGAGGGGCAGTCTATTTGAGGGTGCCATTTGGGAAGTGGTTATATAGATGAGTAAGATTGTTTGGGACATGCTGTATGATATACACACAAAAAAAATCAAAT
>NW_008360322.1:6433466-6439418 GCF_000622305.1 Nannospalax galili | reverse complement strand
GTTACTCTTTTTCCCCTCCCCAGGATATAAACTGTAAAAATTTCAGATTAAAATTATATATATATATATATATATATATAATATATATAATATATATATAGACACATTTATTTATTTATTTATATATATGTCTTTTTTTGAGACAGGGTCTCCCTGTAGCCCCAAGCTGTCCTGGAACTCACTATGTAGACAAGGCTGGCCTTGAGCTCACAAAGGTCCGCCTGCCTCTGCCTCCCAAGTGCTGGGATTAAAGGCGTACACCACCATGCCTGGCTATGAACCAGTGTATTTTAAAATGAAATGGAGATTTTTTTTTTAAAGGTTAAAACCTCATTCAATTTTATGTCTTACAGGGCATATATTGAGTTCAATATTGTATAACTGTATTAATTCAACTATGAACCTAAAAATTTATAGTCACTTTTGAAAGAGATGCATCTTTGCTCTGGAAATTATTTTTGAATATGTTAAAGCTATAATGAAATGCTTCTTCTAATCATGTGGTTACTAAATAATTTTAAAATAAATAAAATATTTTTTTTAAATGGTGTGGTGATACATGCCTTTAATCCCACCACTTGGTTTATGGCGCATGCCTTTAATCCCAGCACTCAGGAGGCAGAGGCAAGTGGATGGATTTCTGTGAGTTCAAGTTTAACTGGGGCTACAGGGAAAAAATAAAAAAAAAAAAAAAAAAAAAACAACAAAAAACCAGGGATATGATGATTGTATTGTATTCTTTTGCTTTATATAGTTACTTTTCCTTTAATGATAGATTTTATTCAATAAATTTTATAATACTTTGTTAAAAAAAAAAAAAGAAAAGTGAATCACTAAAGAGATAGAAATAGTGAAGAAAACCCAAATAGAAATCAACATGGAACTGAAAGACTCAATAAACCAATTATATAAAACAGGAGAAAGTCTGACAAGCAGAATAAATGAAATGGAAAATAGAATATCAAGACTGGAGGATAAAGTTGAAGATCTGAACTTAAGTAAAGACTATGCAAAATTCCAAAAAACACAGAAATGGAAAACTCAGGAAATTTGGCACATGGAATGATCAAATCTATGTAGTACAGGCATACAGGAAGGAGAAGAAAATCAAACCAATGGCATCAAACAGATCTTCAACAGGAGAATAGAAGAAAACTTCCCTAAATTAAGGAAAGATATACCCACAGAGATTCAAGAAGCACAGAGAATATCATTAAGACATTATCAGAACAGAAAGTCCCAAGGATATATCATAGTAAAAACATTAAATGTACAGAACAAAGAGAGGGTATGAAAACCTCTAGGAAAAAAAAAGTCACATATAAAGGAAAACCCATCAGAATTACAGCTGACTTTTCAATGCAAACTATGAGAGTCAGAAGAGCCTGGAACAAAGTATTCCCTGTTCTAAATAACCATGGATACCAACCCTGAATACTTTATCCAGCAAAACTACCTATCAAGGTTGAGGGGGAACAGAAAATTTTCCATAACACAAATAGGCTGAAAGAATTCATGTCTTGCAAACCAGCACTACAGAGAATACTTGAATGCCAAGGATTGAAATAAATGAGTATGCCCAAGAGGCTACTGAAAAAAAATAAAGGTATAACATCAGAAACAGAAAATAGGGCCACAAACACAAAGAAATTAAAATGACAGTACACAATACACACCTTTCAACAATAACACTGAATATCAATGACCTCAACTCCCCTGTCAAAAGACAAAGGCTGGGCAATGGAGGAAGAAAGAAAACCCAACTTTTTGTTGCCTTCAAGAAACTCATCTCACCTTCAAGGATAGACACTATCTTAGGGTGAAAGGATGGAAAAAAATAGTCCAAGAAAATGGCCCTAAGAAGCAAGCAGGTGTTGCAATTTTAATATCTGACTGAATACACTTCAAATTAAAACTTATCAGAAGATATAAGGAGGGTTACTTCATTCTAATCAAAGGAAGAATTGACCAAGAAGATATTATGATTATGAACATTTATGCACAAAACCCTGGAGCACCAAATTTCATAAAATCAGTAGTCCAGGACTATAAAACAGAGATTGACACCAACTCAGTGATAGTGGGTGACTTTAATACCCAACTTTCTTCAACAGGGCAAATGGACAAAGAATAGACAGACATCTGAATTAAGTGACATACTATAAAAATGGACCTAACAAATATTCCACCCAACCACCAAAGAATATACTTTCTACTCAACAGATGATGCAACTAATTCTAAAATTGACCACATTCTGGGGCATAAAACAAATCTCAACAAGTACAAAAAAAAAAAGAATTGAAATAATTCCATACCTTCTACCAGACCACAATGCAATAAAGCTTATAATCAAGAGCAAAAGAAGCTCTAGTAAATACACAAACTCATGGAGATTAAACAACACACTCCTGAATCATGAATGGGTCAAAGAAGAAATTAAGAAATTAAAGTGTTCCTGGAACAAAGTAAAGATGAGAACACACCTCAACAAAACATCTGGGACACCCTAAAAGCAGTGTTAAGAAGTAAGTTTATAGCTCTTAGTGCCTACATTTAAAAAAATCAGAAAGAGCACATGTAAACAACTTGACAATACAACACAACACTCTGGAACAGCAAGAACAAACTAAACCCAAACCTAGTAAACAAGATGAAATAGCAAAACTCAGAGCAGAAATTAGTGAAATAGAAACAAAGAAAATAATACAAAAAAAAAAAAAAATCAATGGGGGGGCTGGAGAGATGACTCAGCAGTTAAGAGCACTAACTGTTCTTGCAGAAGACCCAGGTTTGAATCCGAGCACCCACATGGCAGCTAACAACTGTCCATAACTATAGTTCCAGGGGATCCAACAGCCTCTTCTGTCCTCCGTGGGCATTGCATAATATGGGTACACTTACCTACATGCAGGCATAACACTCATACACATAAATTAAAAATAATAAAAAATTTTGAAAGAAAAATCAGTGAATCTAAGAACTGGTTCTTTGAAAGGTTAAACAAGATAGACAGACCCTTTGCTCAGTTAACCAAAAGAAAAAAAGAGCAAATCCAAATTAACGCAATCAGAGATGAAAAGGGAAACATCACAACACACACCAAAAAAATCCAAAACATTGTGAGGGAAAACTTTAAAAATCTATATTCCATTAAATTTGAAAACCTAAAATAAATGGATGAATTCCTAAAATCATGCCCACCACAAAAGTTAAACCAAAAGGAGATCAACAGCCTAAACAGACCCATAACAAATACGGAAATTGAAACAGTTATACAAAATCTCCCATCTAAAAAACCCCAGGCCCAAACTGATTCACAGCAGAATTCTACCAGACCCTCATAAAAAATCTACAACCAATACTGCTTAAATTATTCAAAAAGACAGAAAGAGAGGGAGAACTCCCAAACTCTTTCTATGAAGCCAGTACCACTCTAATACCAAAACCAGGTAAAGATACAACAACAACAACAAAAGAAAACAATAGACCCATATCCTTACTAAACATAGGTGCAAAGATACTCAACAAAATGCTTGCAAATCACATGCAGACACACATCAAAAAGATTATCCACCATGATAAGTCGGCTTTATTCCATAGATGCAGGGATAGTTCAACATACGTAACTCAATAAATGTGATAAAACATATAAATGGACTTAAAGACAAAAACCATATGGTCCTCTCAATAGATACAGAAATGCATTTGACAAAATCTAATATGCATTCATGTTAAAAGTCCTGGAAGGAGTTGGTCTGGAGGGAACATACCTCAACATAATTAAAGCTGTATACAACAAACCCATAGCCAACATCATCCTAAAGGAAGAAAAACTGGAAGTATTCCCACTGAAATCGGGAATGAGACAGGGCTGTCCACCATCTCCATTCCTTTTCAATATAGTGCTTGAAACACTTGCTAGAGAAATAAGATAAGAGGGGGGAATTTAAGGAGTACCAATTGGAAAAGAAGAGGTCAAATTATCCCTATTTGCAGATGGTATGATATTATACATATGAGATCCCAAAAATTCCACTAAAAATTTAGAATTGATTAATGCTTTCAGTAAAGTGGCAGGATACAAAATCAACTTACAAAAAATCAGTAGCCTTTCTATATGCCAATAACTAACAATTAGAAAATGCACTTGAGGAAAACCTCCCATTTTCAATAGCCTTAAAAAAATAAAATATTTAGGAATAAACCTAACCAAAGACATTAAAGATGTACAATGAAAATTTCAAAACTCTGAAGAAAGAAATAGACAAGCTCATAGATTAGTAGAATCAATATTGTGAAAATGATCATCTTACCAAAAGCAATGTATGGATTCAATGCAATCCCAATCAAAATACCTATGACATTCTTCACAGAGCTTCACAAAATCATCCTAAAATTCATGTGGAATCACAAAATACCTCAGATAGCCAAAACAATCTCAGGCAAAAAGAACAATGCTGGGGGGAATCAGCATACCAGTCCTCAGATTATATTACAGAGCTCTAGTCATAAAAACAGCATGGTACTGGCACAAAAATAAATGCATAGATCAATGAAACTCAATAGAAGACCCAAACATGAGTTCATATTTCAGCTACTTGATAGTTGACAAAGGTGCTAAGAACACACAATGGAGGAAAGATAGCATCTTCAACAAATAGTGCTGGCAAAACTGGCTCTCCACCTGCAGAATAATGAAACTTGACCATTATCTTTCACCCTGCACAAAATTCAACTCCAAATGGATGAAAGACTTCAATATAAAACCAGAAACTTGGAAGCTGCTAGAAGAAAACATAGGCAGCACCCTCCAAGGTCAAGTGGGACCTCATTAAATTACAAAGCTTCTGTACAGCAAAAGAAACAACTAAGGAAGGGAAGAGAAAACCCACATAGTGGGAGAAAATCTTCACCAGCTACACATCCAACAGAGGATTAATATCCAGAATGCACAAAAAACTCAAAAAAGAAAGATGATAAAGGACCTGATAAAGAGATGGGTGGTGCACCTAAACAGGGTTCTCAAGTGAAGAAATATAAATGGCTAAGAAGCACCTTAAAAAGTACTCAATATCCTTAGTAATTAGAGAAATGCAAATCAAAACCACTTAAGGATTTCATCTTACTCCAGTCAGACTGGGTAAGATCAAGAGAATGAAAGATTCCAAATGCTAGAGAGGATGTGGAGAAAGAGGAACATTCATTCACTGCTGGTGGGAATACAAACTCACACAACCACTATGGAAAGCAGTGTGGAAAATCCTCAAAAAAACTAAAAATGAACCTACCATATGATCCAGTGATATCAATCCTTGGCATATACCCAAAGGACTCATCGTATTGTAAAGATACCTGTATATCCATGTTTGTTGCTGCTCTCATCACAACAGCTAAGAACTGGAACAACCTGAATGTCCCTCAACTGACAAATGGTTAATGAAAATGTGGTACATCTACTCAGTGGAGTTCTACTCAGCAGTAAGAACAGATGGAATTATGAAATTTGCAGGTAAATGGACAGAGCTAGAGAGTGTTAAACTAAGTGAAGTAACACAAACTCAGAAAAGCAAGCGACATTTGTGGATTGTAGCACCAATCCCTTATATGTGGCTATATAAATTCTGATGTAACACCAGGAGCCTGGTAAAGACAAAGGACACATGGAGGTTAAAGAAAATAAACAACCTGAATGGAGACAGTAGGGAACAGATGTTACCTGAGGAAGGTGGAAAAATTGGGAGGGATGTTGGGGGGAAAAAAAAATGAAATACCTTGATGAATGCTGTAAGAACTCTGCATTTTGATAGAAAACTCTGTTTAAAACGTTGATTTAGATTTACTTGCTAAGCTTGCCTGTTCTGCCTGATTGTATCTACCACACATGGATGATTAACCTAGTTGAAATGCTAAGAATTGAAGTGCTGTAAACCTCCTTCCTGGACCCTGGACCC
>NW_008360322.1:6419315-6433411 GCF_000622305.1 Nannospalax galili | reverse complement strand
TGTCTGCTGAGGAATGCTTTTTGTGTAATGACTATGTGGGCCTATATAATCTGTATCTGACACTGAATGGGGGTCGATCGTTCTGACCAGACTTGCATGTCTTGGGAAGCCGGTCGGCCCCAGCTAGCTGGAAAAGTAAAGACTCTGCTTGATTTTTACATCTCCAATCCCGTGTATTTGTTACCTGGAGGGGACCCATCAAGTCACGGACCCTAACAGTAATCGGCAGGGAGAAGAGGAGGAAGGGACATACAAGGGACCATAGTGTGGGGGAGCAAGGAAGTCAGCAAAGGAAAGATGAGGTATTGGGGGGAGGGTGGAGATAAGGGGGTCACTGTGACTAGGGAGGAAGAGAGGAGGGAAGCCAGGTGAGAGAAAAGAGTGGAGATGAGTGAATCTCAGGGGACTAGGAAACCTAGGGTGAAAAGTGACGCTCTAGAAACCCTTTGAGAAATGTGCATAGAGTGTTCGAACATTAATACATATGTATACCTAGGAGCTTCTTGCCAGGGAATGCAGTGACAGATAGGAGACACCTCCCTTAGATCAACAAAAATGCCTTACAGTACTCATCAAAGAAGCTTCTTTTTGCAACAGATGGAGGCTACTGTAGAGTTGAACATCTGGTCAGGCACAGAGAACATACACCTGGGAGATGCCCAGAACTAGGTGACACTTCTGCAGTTGAATCTGTACAACTAAGACTCATGGAACATAGCAGAATAAGGGGTCTAGAAAGGGCTAACGTACTCTTCAACTCTATCAGTGAAGCTTCCATGCACATCAGAGTGCAATGCACACAGAAGACCACAACTGGCCAAGTTTTGGAGAAAAAGAGATTGTATGGGATGGGAGTCCTATATGGAACCTCACCCACTCACAACTCAGGGAAAATTGCAGAAGAGGAGGTGTAAAGATTGTAAGAGCCAGGGCTGGCTCATGATCATAAGGAGGTGGAGGCACCCAGGCCACTGGAGACTTGCTCATGTGAGCCTGTGGCAGCGGTGGCATCAAGCACAGGACCCATGTCAGCTCAATTAAACAAGAGCCCAAAGGGGAGGTAAGAAATAATTGGCAGGCCAGCACCAGACTGAGAACTATTTGAGACTGATTGCTGCTAGGTGCAAGAGAGTATGACATACATACGACCACTGGATGGATGACTGGACTCCAGTGGACACATTTACACTGAATGACATTTGGGTACAAACACTTGAATGAATAAGACTCAGCATGTATGGCAGAGTGCACAGGGTTCAGTGGGGGGATGGGGGAGGCATGGATGAGGGAGGGGGTCTGGATTTGAGTGGGAAATGTTACATGAAATTTTAAAAGTGCAATAAAAAATATTTTAAAAATCAAATAACTCAAAAATGGGCAAAATTTCAAATAGACATTAATTTTAAAAAAGGCATTAAAGGCAGGCGAAAAGGTACTCAATAGTAATTCATACCTGTCAAAATAGCTATTATTAAAAAGATAGGTGTTAACAAGTGTTGGTTAAGCAGAAACCAGACAACAAACCTGCTAGCACTTTGACCTTAGACTTTAGAACACTGGCTTCCAGAACTGTGAGAAATAAACTCCTGTTCTTTACAAATTACACATTTTACATACTCTATCACAGCATCACAAATGGACTGTATCAGGCAGAAAAGTTAAACGAAACCCTAACCCTCCCCTCGTGTAACATGTAGAAATCCTTCAGGTTGATGGCATTGGTGACAGATGAACTTTGAACAAAACGAATAAATTAGGAGCACCAAAAATAATAACTACAATGGTATACATACAAAAGTATTTCCTATTATTTTAATTTATTTAAAAGATAAATGACTATTTAAGAAGACCAGGATAGGAAACCAAATGATATGCAAATATGATTTTCTTATATAACACATGAATGATTTAATATTACTTAATGGTAACCGTTTCCTACAAGGTCAATAGGGATAACTACATTTCCACCAAGGAAAACATAGGTTTAGAACTTACTGATGACTTCTATCAAACATTTGAAAAGGAAGTAATACCAAATATACACAAGTGCTTTTCAAACATTGACAAGGAGGAATACACTTCAGCTCATTCCGGTAGTTCAGTATTAACAACTGGGTACTAACAACAGGCAGGGACATTAGGAAGTAAAAAAAATCACAGACAAATATAATTCATGCAAATGAATGCAAATATTCTGTAAAATTTTTCATAAATCAATTCAGCAATTTCTATATAAAAGGCATAATATTATCATGACAAAGTAACATTTTATAACAGGAATGCAGGTTTGGTTTACTACTAAAAGATCAATGAATTTAATCCTATTAACATATTAGAAAAAAGAAGACAGGTCATCTCAATATATACAGAAAAGATATTTAACAAAATGCAGCACTCATTCCTCACAAAAACTCTCAACAACCAAGAATGGAGGACAACCACCTCACCCAGATAAGAGGAATCACTCAGTCTGTGAGCAAGTGTTCTAGTTTGCTTGCATATTGCTGTTATGAAAACACTGACCAAAACCAACTTGGGGAGTGTTCTAATTTGCTTTCATATTGCTGTAACAAAACACTCTGACCAAAACCAACTTGGGGAGGAAAGGGTTTATTTCTCTCACATCTTCAGGGTCACAGTTCATCACTGAGGGAGTCCAAGGTAGGAACTCTAGGGAGGAACCTGGAGGCAGGAGCTGAAGCATACAGGCCATGGAGGAATGCTGCATGCTGGCTTGCTCCCCTGGGCCATGCTAAATTTGTTTTCTTACACAATACAGAACCACCTACCTAGGGGTGGCACCACCAAGGCATCAGTGTCATGAGTTGACAATCTCAAAATTCTCAATCCTGCAGATTCAATGAATTCCAGTCCAAGGCCAGTAGGCCGTTTTCTAAAACTTGATAACAGAATTTAAAATTTCATGTGGTATTACAAAAGTACACAGACCACAGAATACCCAAAACAACTTTGAAAAAAAACTCTGAAGAATGGGTGCTTCCTGATTTTAATACTTATAAAGGCAGCATTATCAAAGACTATAATACTCATTTAAAAAGAAATGAGACACATGAAATAAAAATATTGCAATGCATAAACATGAAATCGGTTGTTTTCAACTAAAGTAAATATTCTCAGGTGAGTTTTTAAAAATGATGTGGAAATGATTAGAAATTGGAACCAAGGAAGGAAGGGGGTTAGAAAAGGGGGCAAAAGAAAAGGAAGGAAAGAGAGCCATATTATACTGCATATACACTAATCAAAACCAGATCACAAACCTAAGTATAAAGACTAAAATAATAAAATTTCTAGAGAAAGGCACAAGAACATGTCTAGGACCTTTGTCTGGGGAAAGATTTCTTAAATATTTCAGAATAACAATACACAAAGACTGTATTGATAACTTGAACTTTATCAAAATATAAAATTTTGCTTTCAAAAGACCCTGTTGGGAGAACAGAACTGTATAAGCTAGAGGGTTTTCAAATCGTGCATCTGACAGAAGACTTGTATTTAGAACTTATAAATATTCCTAAGATCTCATAATAAGAAATTGCCATACAAAAATAAAGAATTGAATACTTCACCAAAAATACTGATGATTATTAATCATATGAAAATATACTCAATATTGTCAGTAATCCATAAAATGTAAATTAAAGTTAAGGTGAGAAACTTCTGTACAAGATGGTGTGAAATTGTGAAAGTCGAGCCTACCAAGTGTTGAAGAGGAAGTTCAAGATCTAAAACTCACACGTTGCCCATAACAATAGAAAAAACTGGAATTCCCATAAAACATTTTAGCAGTTTCTTACCAAATTAGACACTCATTTGCTACAGAAGCCATTAATTCTTCACCTAGGTGTTTGTCTAAAGATAAAGATGGCTACTTCGTGTAAAATCATGTATTCAAAGTTCATTGTGGCTCCAAAGGCAGAACCCCAAACCAGAAGCACCCAACCATTCAGCAGGTGGATGAAAAACATGTCTTGCTAAACCTGTACACTGGACTATTACTCTTCAATTTAAAATAGAGTTAAAATTTAGAAAACAATAAAGAACTATGTGTGATGTGTGTGACAGCATGCCTGAAACTCTAATTCTGCTGAATGAAGCCAGAACCTAAACAAAGAGGATTACATCCCCTAAGATTCCATTTCTAGAAACTCTAAGCATGGGAGAGGGCATCATTCTCTGTAAAGGTCCTGATAGTAAACATTTGGAGACCTCATGGTTTCCCTCACAGCTCCAGGACTCTGTAGTGCCAAAGCAGCCATGATGTGTGAATGAGAATGATTGCGCCAATAAAACTTTATTTACAAAGAGAACTTGTTGGCCCACAGGCCGTGTGCTTTGGCAGCCCCAGTTCTAGAATATGCAGGCTACTCTGTGGTGGCAGAGAACAGATGAGCAAGGGCCAGGGAAGGGGCGAAGAGGGAAGAGGCAGAGGGAAGAGCTCCAGGAGCAGGAGGAAGCCTTTGGGACTGATCTGTGCACTCATACTTTTCATTGTGGTGGTGGCACTGCAAGTGCATACATGTGTCAACTCATCAAATGATACTTTAAACATGTGCAGTTTATTGTATGTCAATTACACCTCAATAAAGCTGTTAACCAAAAGCAAAACCCAAATTCTAGGACTGTTTTTTTTTTTACACATTCTTTAAAAAATTCACAACAGTTGACATTTTTCATTCAAAAAATGAACAGCTCTTGTTTTTCTTCTATTATCCAATGCAATGCTGAAATGAATTTCAAATCCAGTCACACTTCTTCATACCAAGTTTTGTTTTATGTTTTAAATGAAGCTTTCATTTGCAGTATGTTAGTCACGAAGCTGCCACTTGGATGGGCACATCTATCACAAACACAAGTATTTGTTATATGTGAAGAAAGACATTTAGATGTTTGCCTAAGCTGTGTCTGTCAGAAACCCACTCCCTTACCCTGTCTAGCCCCGTCCCTCGCATTTCCCCACTTTTGAGCGGCCACCACCGGTCTATACAGAGAAACACCAGCAGCTCCCATAGCTTTGGGGAGTCCTTCACAAATGTGCAGGTGTGATCTGCAGCTGAAAAGCAGGTGGTACCCCCTCACTGACCAGGCTCAGGGAGTTTGAGAAAAACAATGACAGCTGATGTTCTTGGTATCTGCCATATGTTTAGGACACCATCTAAGGAATGTGATCCCTGAAGCAACCAGCATCTTCTCTGACTATCCAGGACACAACTAGCTGTCCAAAGGACTTTAGTGATCCCTGCCCAATCCCTTGCCACCCATCCACAGTATGTAAGAAAGTCCAGCATATGCTATGAGATTCTATGTTAATGCTGTGGTTTACAAAGAATTAAACATAAGAAATACATTTTTGATTCTAACTAGATCAATAACTACTAAGACTGCTGCTGCATAATTGTGCCTGAAATGATCTCATTGCATTATCTTGAGGGGAACAGTGAAAGAGAAAAACCACTTTTCAATGAATTCTGGGATTTTCTGTAGGGAAGCTTTCAATAATTTATGTGTTTCTAAAAAAAAAGTCATTGTGTGGGGGTTCAAATAGACACGGGCTCTAGACCCATATTCTGCTATTTTCTGTGTGCCTCTATCCAATTTACTTAAAATCTCTGTGCTCCAATATTCCCACCTTAAACATTAGATAGCTATCAGTCTTCTATGAAGATGGAGTACTGCAATGAAGACAAATGCTGAAATAAATGAGTGATTAATACCATTATAAGCCACAAGGATTGTGATTGTCACTTATGTAAAATTGTCTTTGTTCTCAGTATCATTATAGTTTTCTCAAAAGTTTAATGCTTTGGGACTGGAGAGATGACTCAGAGGTTAAGAACACTTGTTGTTCTTTCAGAAGACCTGGATTCAAATCCCAGCACCTACATGGGAGCTAACAACTGTCTGTAACTCCAGCTCCAGTGGACCTGACAGCCTCTTCTGTCCTCCATAGGCATTGCACAACACTGGTACACTTAACTACATGAAAGCAATACACACATACACATAAAATAAAAATAATAAAATAAAATATTTTTTTAAAGTTTAATGCTTTATTTTTACTTCATGAATCTCAAGTCTTGAAGTTTATTATTTCCTTTATGTCAGTTGTTAATATGGCCCAATTTCAGCAAATATGCTCATTGCAGACTCTCACCTTTGGCTCCTCCTAATCTTCTAATGTATCATCACACTGTGCAATTTATTTTTTATTGTATATATTTTTTATTTATTTCTGTTTTATGCATATGAGTGTTTTGCCTGCATGTATTTACATGCACCATGTGTGCAATGCCTGCAGAGGTCAGAAGAGGGCATCAGATCCCCTGGAACTGGAATTACGAACCATTATTAGCTGCTTTGTAGCTGCTGTGAACCAAACCTGGGTCCTCTGCAAGAGGCCTTCAGAGTAGCCAATGGTCTTAACCACTGAGCCTCCCCTCCATCCCCAGGTTCTTTCTTAAATTTATTTTGTTGTGTTGTACTTTATTTTTCTTTGAAAAACCACCTTAAATTTTGATGCAGCTGTTGTTTGTTTTAGGCTGGGATACAAGCGAACAAAGCAAAATGTATAAAATAATGACGAACATAATATAATTGAAGCACATCCGTTTAACCTTTATCTTTTAATGTTTTCATCTTCAAAGTTGGAATAATGACATTATTTATATCATATGACAACTGTAAGAATTGAATAATGTACATGAAGCATTGAGTTGCCCAGCATGAAACTGGCAGTCAATAAATGTCACCTGTAATTATCCTGAACTCAGCGTTATGCTTTTCTGGCTCTATTGTTCCTTTTCTCCCACTGAGTTGCCTAAGCTACACATGTTCAGGTAGCCTAAAATCTTCCTTCTGACACCCAATTTCTTAATTAATAATATCCTCCTTTTAACTTTTAAATTTTCATCTTTATTTATAACAAATGATTATCAGAGGAGTATAAATATATTTCACAATTTTATGAAATCACCAAGCTCTCATATACCTCAGACAAGCTTTGAGTTTAGAATTTAGGGAGTGAGCCACATCACTGATTACTGTTGGTTTTTCCCCAGTCAACATGGACAGATTGCTTTCCATAGTCCATTATAAGAGATATTTAGATGTGTGGAGAATGACCTTTGATTTCCGTGATGAGTCGGAATGAAACAGACAATCAGAAAATTCAGACTGCATAGCAGTCCCCAAACCTGCAGGACATATAAGCCCCACCAGCAGATACCTAAATCTGCACGAAGAAGCCTATCCTGTGCATGGTACGTTTTTCTCAGACTTACATAATACCTGTGATAAAGTTTAATTTATAAACTACTCATAGCAATACATTAATAAAATATGGAAAGTAAACAATTATAATAATCTACTGAGGTAAAATTACCAGCATCACGATCTTTGAACCCTGGTGCTGTTATTAAGATAAAAATCAGATGGATGGAAGCACTACAATACTACAGCAGTCTAACAATGAAACTGGCTGCCAAATAATCAGCAGGGGAATAAACATGCAGTGAGGATGCTTCAGATAATGATTCATGTCCTAGGCAAGATAACACAAGGATTCAGCATGCTCTCCAGAAGAGCACGGAATTTTAAAGAATAATTGTTTGTGTCCAGAATTTCCACTTAATGTTTTCAGAATGCACTTATCCTCAGTTAACTGACAACCTCAGAAAGCAAATCTATCAATAAAGGGGACAATGGTATTCTCATTGCCTGCATGTAAACTTTGTGGATTTAAATGAAATAGTTACCCTCTTTAGAGACCTGGCTTTTTTATATGTGGAGTGAGGGCACCTGTCCACATTTAAAGCTTCTCTGCTCTACAGCTGATCTTGTCTATTCTACATCACTAAAACAATTCACTCCTAATTATCATCTTAACATCCATGCAATAAAATGAATATGGAGTAGGCAAAAGCTTCAAAACATAAATTTTATTATAACAAAGACTTCTGTATTGTTCTTTTGATGTGTAGCAGACTTGTTTTTAGAATGGATGTATCAGGAATAGGTCACATTCTCAGCTTATCCACAATCACAGTTAATGCCTCATGTCCTAACATAATCACAAATAACTCCTGCTTTTATTCTCCAAAGCTTCCTGGTTTGGGTGAGAAATTGCTCAATCTCCTCAGTTAGAAAAGACCACTGAGAACTGTATTAATAAAGACCACCATGCCTTAAGTTTAGATAATGGGTTGACATTGGGTTGACATCCTTTTCGTGTATCATCCTTCTTCACCCTTGAAAATTCTGTTTGAGGTAAAGCTTATGATGACGATTTTTGGGAAACATTTCCTGAGCAGAGAGCAGGTTCAAAACCAGGTCTCCAGTTGTGTATTGTGCAAATTAGAGTGAAAATGGAGTAGATGAGTATTCCCACCTTGCAGCTGACTTTCACGTTCACCAGTGACAGTGACCAAAGAAGACACTTTTTGGTTAGTTGAATAATAAAGCTGAAAATGGAAAATTGCAAAGTTCTGTCACATACAGACCATGGTGTTGAGTGCCATAAATTTTAGCACCCCTCTATTTTTATATTCAAAATACTTGAATACTAGAGAGAAATTCACAAAGTTCTCATATCCTTAAATTGTCTCAGCACTAACACTGTCTGAACACTAATTTCCCTACTGCGTTTTATTTACTCATAGAAACAAAAAGTTACTAAATTATAACCAGTAGGAGATGGAAATCAGAGGGCCATGTGGATAAAATGTGTCCTTGTTCATCACAAGGATATGGTCAAGTTTCTCACTATTTAATTGTACATTTTTCTTGACTCATTCCAAAGCCATTGCTAAGTGTCCATTATATGTCATATAGCCTTGTAAAGGACCTGATAGTGTGTAAAGCCTTTTCATTAGCATTGCCACCATTATTGAAAACTCTTGCTCTATGTCAGAGAAAACATCTCTTTCAGTGAAGAATTTCAAGTAATTTTAAATGCAGAAAAGCCTGTTTCAACTCTCCTTAAAAATATCAGAATCCTTTCCCCCCCTAGAGGTTGAAATCTTTTTTTCTTTTTTTTTTTTGGTATTTTTTAAATTTAATAACCACATGATTAGAAGAAACATTTCATTAAAGCTTTAACATAGTAACAATTTCCAGAGCAAGGATACATCACTTTCAAAAGAGGCTGTAAATTTTGGGGTTCACAGTTGAATTAATACAGTTATACAATATTGAACTCAGTATAAACCCTATAAGACATAAAATTCAATGAGTTTTTAACCTTTGAGGAAGATCTCCATTTCATTTTAAAATATGCTGTTGGCTACGTTTTTAAAGCTCTAACATAGATGTTTTCACATGTGTCTTTGATCTCTATGTATCTATTACTAGTCATAGTCGGTTACACTCAGATCCTTGGCACCTGAGTATGTTTATAAAGTCATCAGGTATATTTCAGTGGTAATGTTTATCGACTCTACTAATGAACATGAAGTAAATTTTTATGCTTCCTCCTCAAATATGTCCTTTTTTAAAATTTGTTTTGTGTGTGTATATCATACAGAACATCCCAAACAATCTTATTAATCTATATACCCACTTCCCAAATGGCACCCTCCCACAGCCCCCCCACCACACACTAAAGCCCATACACTCTGTCATCCCTGTTACTGGTCACTGTGTTGTTGGCACCCCCAGCCATTCCCCAGTGCTTGTCCACCTGCTGAATCTAGTCAGCCTACCTAGAGATCCTTGTTTTAGGAAGGTCAGCTGTTTCTCATCTAGCAGCAATCAGTTGTCAATATTCCTTTAGATAAGATTGGGGTCTGCTGTTCATTTTCCCAGTTCTATGCTGGGTTATGCTCTGGGAGTCTTTTGGCCAATAACACAAAGGAAGGTATCTCCTGTCTGGCATTGTTTCTTGTTATGTAGCTTTTAGCTATACATATGGACTCAAAAAATTATATTGACCCCATTAATCTTTAGTTATACTTTCCTTTTGGGTGTTTAAGACCCTACAGTTGGCCCAGATAAACCAATTTATTTTTATTCCTAATGTCACTTGAGGATCTGTTCTTCAGGGGTAACATGGGCTTGGGAGGAGCACCTAGCTCCTTTCTTTTACCAGTTCCTCCTATGTGAAGAGAAGTCAAAGGTCCTGCTCCACCATGGCTGGCTTCACTTGAAAGCATGGAGGAAATGTTTCCTCTGTATTGACCCTCCTCTTTGTAGACTAGACACTGGTTCAGGTCCATCTGGCATGGTCTCCACAGCCTCCTTGATAAAGAGGACCGGTGACTCACCACAGCTACAGAACACTTTGAGAAATGCTCATAGTCCCATGGAACTTAGTAGACCTAGGAAGGAAAGGAGCAAAAACTGTCCTTTATGTCCCTCTGTCCAAATTAGTATAGGCCTCATAGTATGGCTGTTAACTATCCAAGAAGGTTAGTTCCACCAGTCTGGAATTTTTAATTACCAAGTACCATGTAGATAAAGCTTGAGTAAAGACCAAATGCTCTCAAATAAACCTTGCCTAGACATATATTACATTCTTTGATCTGGTTGTATGTATAATTTGTCAGTAGGTTGTTGGACTAATATGGTTCCCTCTGGTTCTTTAAAACTAGCTGGGTATTATTTATCTCTCATACTGTCTAACCCTTCCACCATGGTTTCTCCATTTAAGATGCCCCCATTTTTCCCATTTCTCCCGTGGTGGCACACACCTTTAATCCCAGCACTCAGGAGGCAGAGGCAAGGGGATCTCTGTGAGTTTGAGGTAAGCCTGGCCTCCATAACGAATCCAGGCCAGCTATGGCTACAGGAACACCCTGTCTCAAAAAGCCAAAAAAAAAAAAAAGAAAGAAAGAAAATGCCCTTCTCCTATGCTCCCACCTCTCTTGAGCTCCTTCTTTCCCTTTATCCCCTAGGTTTCTTGTATAACTTTCCCTCCCCTGTCCCCTTAAAATAACCTCATTTTTATCCACATCTCCCTTATTAACACCTGTTTTCTACTCTTCAGATTCTTTTTCTTTTACCTCCCTGGTTTCTTTAATTATCCTTGTTCCTGCAGTTATGTCTGGATACATACTCACACGGATTTGGTGCTAGGATCCACATATGAGGAAGGAAATGTGTTGGATTTTTGTGTGTGTTTTGTTTTGTTTTGTTTTTCTGAGTCTGTATAACATCACTTAGTATAATAGATTCTAGTTCCATCCATTTACCTGCCGATTTCATGATTTCATCTTTCTTTACTGCTGAGTAAAACTCCATCATATAAATAAACCACATTTTCATTATCCACTCATCAATTGAGGGACGCTTAGGTTGCTTCCATCTCTTAGCTATTGTGAAAAGAGCAGCAACAAACATGGATGTACAAGTGTCTCTGCAATAGGATGAGCTCTTTGGGTATATGCCAAGGAGTGGTATAAATGGATCAAACTGTAGGTTTATTTGTAGTTTTTTAAGAGCTCTCCATACTGCTTTCCATAGGGGTTGAACAAGTTTGCAGTCCCACCAGCAGTGAATGACTGTTCCCCTTTCCCCACATCCTCCGCAACATTGGGTATCATTTGTTCTCTTGATCTTAGCCAGTCTGACTGGGGTAAGGTGAAATCTTAAAGTGGTTTCAATTTGCATTTCCCTAATTATTAGTGATGTTGAACACCTTTTAAGGTGCTTCTTATCCATCTGTGATGGTTTGAATGAAAATGTCCCCCATAAGCTCCAACTATTTGGACATTTTGTCCCCAGATGGTGGTGCGGTTTTGGGAAGTTTTCAAAGGTGTGGCTATCCTGGAGGAAGCACATCACTAGGGGTGGGCTTACAGAGTTCTTAAGCCTTGCAGAATCTCCAGTTGCTCTCTTGCTTCCTGTGCCTGTGTGATGATATGAGAGCTACACTTCTGTTGCTCCTGGTCCAGCCACCTCTAGCCACCATGCCTCCCTGCCATGACAGGCGCTAATTCCCCTGGAACTGTAAGCTCAAATAAACTCTTCTGTCTATAAATTGCTTGGGTCAGAGTTTCTATCACAGCAACAGAAAAGTGACCAATATACCATCCTCATTTCTTCTTTTGAGAACTCTCCGTTCAGGTCCTTAGCCCATCTTTTAAATGGGTTACTTCCATTCTTGATTCTTTCTTTTTTGAGTTCGTCATATATTCTGGATGTTAAACCTCTGTCAGAGGTGTCAAGGGTGGAGACTTTCTCCCATGCTGTGTGTTTTCTTTCCACTTCTTTGGTTGCTTCTTTTGATGTACAGAAGCTTTTTACTTTAATGAGGTCCCATTTGTTGATTCTTGACCTTGTTTCCTGGGCAGTTGATATCCAGTTTAGAAAATCCTTTCCTACACCTGTATCTTGTAGGGTATTGCCAATGTTTTCTTCTAACAGTTTCAGAGTTTTAGGTTTCACATTGAGGTCTTTGATCCATTTGGATTTGACTTTCGTGCAAGGTGAAAGATAGAGGTTTAGCTTCATTCTTCTACAGGTCAAGATCCAGTTTTGCCAGCACCATTTGCTGAACATGCTGACTTTCCTCTAGTTTATGTTCTTGGCCCCTTTGTCAAATATCAGGTGGCTGAAATTGAATGTACTCAATTTTTGGGTCTTCAATTATGTTCCATTCATCTATGGGTCTATTTTTCTGCCAGCACCATGTTGTTTTTGTGACAATAGCTCTGTAATACAGTTTAACATCAAGTATAGTAATCCCCCCCCCCAGCATTGCTCTTAGTGCTCAGGGCTGCTTTGGCTACTCAAGGTCTTTTGTGCTTCCATATGAATCTTAGGTTGTTTTTTTCAATTCTGTGAAAATTGCCATGGGGATTTTGACTGGCGTTTCATTGAATCTATAAATGGCTTTTGGTAGGATGGTCATTTTCACAACATCAATTCTTCCAATCCATGAGCATGGGAGGTCCTTCCATCTTCTGATAGCTTCCTCAATCTCTTTCATTAAGGATTTAAAATTTCCATTGTAGAGGTCTTTAATATCTTTGATCAGGTTTATTCCAAGATTTTTTTTTTTTTTTTTTTGCAGCTATTGTGAAGGGGAGTGTTTCCATGTACTCTTTCTCTGATTGCTTGTTATTGGTATATGGAAGGGCTAAGACTTTTGTAGATTAATTTTGTAACCTGACACATTGCTGAACATAAATATAATTTCTAGGCATTTTCTGATGGAATTTTTGGCATCTCTTAGATATAATATCATATCGTCTGCAAAAAGGGATAATATGATCTCTTCTTTTCCAATTATTACTCTTTTAATTTCCTTCACATGTCTTATTGCTCTTGCAAGATGTTGGCTGTGGCTTTGTTATATATGACTTTAATTTTGTTGAGATATGTTCCTTCCAGTCCAATTCCCACTAGGACCTTGAACATAAAATACATGTTGAATTTTGTCAAAGGACTTCTCTGCATCTATTGAGATGACCATGTGGTTCTTGTCTTTGAGTCCATTTATATGATTTATGATGTTTATTGACTTATGTATATTGAACCATCCCTGCATCTCTGGGATAAAGCCAACTTGATCATAGTGGATGATCTTTTTGATGTGTGTCTGTATGCGGTTTGCAAGTATCTTGTTGAGAATTTTTGCATGTATGTTCATTAAGGATATGGGTCTATAGTTTCCTTTTTTGGTTGTATCTTTACCTGGCTTTGGTATTAGAGTGATGCTGGTTTCATAGAAGGAATTTGGAAGTTCTCCCTCCATTTTTATTTTGTTGAATACATTAAGTAGAATTGGATGCAGATCTTCTTTAAATGTCTGATAGAATTCTGCTGTAAATCTATCCGGTCCTGGGCTTTTTTTAGTCAGAAGGTTTTGTATTACTTTATCAATTTCTATTTGTGTTATGGGTCTGTTTAAGCTGTTAATCCCTCCTTGATTTAGTTTTGGTGGTTCCCATGCCTTTATATATCTGTCCATTTCTTTTAGGTTTTCAAATTTAGTAGCATATAGATTTTTAAAGTATTCCCTTATAACGTTCTGTATCTTTCTGGTGTCGTGATATTTCCCCTTTCATCTCTGATTTTGTTGATTTGGAGGTGCTCTTTCTTTCTTTTGGTTAACTGGGCTAGCCATCTGTCAATGTTGT
>NW_008360322.1:6404697-6419111 GCF_000622305.1 Nannospalax galili | reverse complement strand
TACTGGTCAGAGTGTTTTGTCACAGCAATGAAGAACAAACTAGGACAGTAGCATATGGGTTTTTAAAGTATTCCTTTATAATGTTCTGGATCTCTTTGGTGTCTGTTGTGATGTTTCCCCTTTCATCTCTGATTTTGTTGATTTGGAGGTGCTCTATCTTTCTTTTGGTTAACTGGGCTAGTGTTCTATCAATCCTGTTTATCTTCTCAAAGAACCAGCTCTTGGATTTGTTGATTCTTTTTTTGTTGTTTGTTTTTTGTTGTTTGCTTTTTATTTTATTTATTTTTAATTTATTTAATAACCACATGATTAGAAGAAGCATTTCATTATAGCTTCAACATATTCAGTAACACATTCCATTCTCTTTCAAAAATGGCTGTAATTTTTAGGTTCACAATGAATTAATACAGTTATACAATATTGAACTCAGTACAAACCCTGTAAGACATAAAATTGAATGTTTTTACCCTCTGAAGAAGATCTCAATTTCATTTTAAACTATGCTGTTGCCACATTTTTAATGCTACTAACACTTAGATGTTTGCACATGTGTCTTTGATCTCAATGTATCTGATTATTACTAGTCATAGTTGGTTATCCTCGGATCCTTAGTATCTGAGTATGGATAGAAAGTCATCAGGTAGATTTCACTGGTAATGCTAATCACCTCTACTATTTAACATGAAGTAAATCTTTATGCTTCCTCCTCAAATATGTCTTTTTTTTTAATTTTTTGATTTTTTTTTTGTCTATCATATAGAATATCCCAAAAAATCTTATTCATCTATCCATATACTCTGTCATCTGTTATTGTCCACTGTGTTTTCCGCACCCCCAGCCATTCCCCAGTGCTTGTCCATCTGCTGAATCCAGTCAGCATATCTGGATATCCTTGTTTTAGGAAGATCAGCTGTTCCTTGCATAGCAGCAATCTCTTGTCAATATTCCTGTAGAGAAGATTGGGGTCTGCTGCTCATTTTCCCACTTCTATGCTGGGTTACTGTCTGGGAGTCTTTGGGCCACCCTGGCCAATAACACAAAGGAAGGTATCTCCTGTCTGGAATTGTTTTTGTTATGTAGCCTTTAGCTATATATATGGACTCTTAAAAATTATATTGACCCCATTAATCTTTGATTATACTCCTTCTGGGAGTTTAAGACCTACAATTGGCCCATATACAACAATTTATTTTTACCCCTAAAGTCGTTTGAGGATCTGTTCGTCAGGAGTAACATGGGCTTGGGAGGAGCACTTGGCTCTTTTCTTTTACCAGTTCATTCTATGTGAAGATAAGCCAAAGATGCTGCTTGACCATGGCTGGCTTCACTTGGAAGCATGGAGGAAATGTTTCCTCTGTGTTGACCCTCCTCTTGTAGACTGGACACTGGTTCAGGTCCATCTGGTGGGGTCTCCACAGCTTCCTTGATCAAAAGTACAGGTGACTCACCACCATTATAGGACATTTTGAGAGATGCTCATAGTTCCCAGGAACTTAATCAACCTAGGAGGGAAAGGAGCAAAAACTGTCCTTTATGTCCCTTGTCCAAATTAAAAGGCCTCATAGTATGGCTGTTAAACATCCAAGAAGGTTAGTTACACTAGTCTCGTATTTAAATTACCATATGTCATGTAGACAGAGCTTGGGCAAAGACAAAGTTCTCTCAGATAAACCTTGCCTAGACATATATTACATTCTTTGATCTGGTTGTATGTAAAATTTGTCAGTAGGTTGTTGGTGTAATATGGTTCCCTCTAGTTTTCTAAAACTAGCTAGGAATTATTTATCTCTCACACTGTCTAACCCTTCTACCACGGTTCCCCTATTTAAGGTGCCCCCACTTTTCCCATTTCTCGCTTAAAATACCCTTCTCCTATGGTCCCACCCCTATTGAGCTCCTTCTTTCCCTTTATCCCCTAGGTTCTTTGTATAACCTTCCCTCCCCCCTCCCCTTAAAATACCCCATATGTCCTTTGTTAACACCTGTTGTGATGGCTAATCTTGGGTGTCAACTTGACTGGATCTGGGATTAACTGAAATGAAAGAGATCTTCTTGATTGGATCATCTGAAGCTGGAAGACACACCCTAAATGTGGGTGTTACATTCTGATGACAGTCCATATAAAAGACCAGGGCAGAGGAGAATGCCAGGCTTCTTGCTGCTTGCTTTTTCTCTCGCTGGTGAGTGTCTTGCTGCTGTAGACTGATGTTTTATAATTTGTCAGACCTTCAGCGCCAGATCGGGACTACTGAGACATCCAGCCTTGTAGACTGAGCGACTATGGATTCTCAGCCTCTCCAGTGTGGTGCAGCCATTGTTGGACTACTTGGACTCTATCCTGTGAGCTAAGCTGATAAATCTCTATACATATATATTCATTCTACAGGTTCTGTTTCTTTGGAGAATGCTGATTAATACACCTGTTTCCTACTGTTCTTCTCTTTCAGATTCTTTCTTTTCCTTTACCTCCCTGGTTACTTTTCATTTCCTGGTTCTTGTAGTTATATCTGAATACATACTCACATATAAGGATTTGGTCCTAGGATCCACATATGAGGGAAAACATAGTTCGTTTTTTTGTTTTTGTTTTTTGTTTTTTTTCTGGGTCTTTGTTACCTCAATTAGTATAACAGATTCTAGTTCCATCCATTTACCTGCAAATTTCATGATTTCATCTTTCTTTACTGCTGAGTAAAACTCTATCATATAGATGAACCACATTTTCATTATCTACTCATCAATTGAGGGACACTTAGGTTGCTTCCATCTCTTGGCTGTTGTGAAAAGAGCAGCAACAAACATGGATGTACAAGTGTCTCTGCAATAGGATGAGTTCTTTGGGTATATGCCAAGGAGTGGTATAACTGGGACAAATGGAAGGTTCATTTGTAGTTTTTTAAGAGTTCTCCATATTCCTTTCCATATGGGTTGAACAAGTTTGCAGTCCCACCAGCAGTGGATGAGTGTTCCCCTTTCCCCACATCCTCTGCAACATTTGGTATCATTTGTTCTCTTGATATTAGCCAGTCTGACTGGGGTAAGATGAAGTCTTAAAGTAGTTTTACTTTGAATTTCCATAATTACTAGTGATGTTGAACACCTTTTAAGGTGCTTCTTAGCTGTCTTTATTTCTTCTTCCGAGAATTCTCTGTTCAGCTCCTTCACCCATCTTTTAATTGGGTTACTTCCTTTTTTGGTTCTTTGTTTTTTGAGCTTGTTACATATTCTGGATGTTAAACCTCTGTGAAATGTGTCACTGGTGAAGACTTTCTCTCATTCTGTGGGTTTTCTCTTTACTTCCATGGTTGCTTCTTTTGATGGACAGAAACTTTTTAGTTTAATGAGGTCCCATTTGTTGACTCTTGACCTTGATTCCTGGGCAGTTGATGTCCACTTTAGAAAATCCTTTCCTATGCCTTTATCTTGTAGGGTATTGTCAATGTTTCCTTCTAACAACTTCAGAGTTTCAGGTTTACATTAAGGTCTTTGATCCATTTGGAGTTGACTTTTGTGCAAGGTGAAAGATAGGGGTTTAATTTTATTCTTCTACAGGTGGAGATCCAGTTTTGCAAGCACCATTTGCTGAACATGCTGTCTTTCCTCCAGTGAATGTTCTTGTCCCCTTTGTCAAATATCAAGTGGCTGGAATTGAATGTACTCATATTTGGGTCTTAAATTATGTTCCATTGATCTATGTGTCTATTTTGGGGGCAGTACCATGTTGCTTGTATGACAATAGCTGTATAATACGGTTTAATATCTGGTATAGCAATCCTCCCAGTGTTGCTTTTAGTGCTCAGGGTTGCTTTGGCTGTCCGAGGTCTTCTGTGCTTCCATATGAATCTTAGGATTTCTTTTCCAATTCTGTAAAAGGGGTCATGTGGATTTTAATTGGCATTGCATTTAATGTATAAATGGCTTTTCGTAGGATGGTCATTTTCACAATATTAATTCTTCCAATCCATGATCATGGGAGGTCCTTCCATCTTCTGATATCATCTTCAGTCTCTTTCATTAAAATTTCCATTGTAGAGGTCTTTAATATCTTTGGTCAGGTTTATTCCAAGATTTTTTTTTTGCAGCTATTTTGAAGGGGAGAGTTTCCATGTACTCTTTCTCTGATTGCTTGTTATTAGTACATAGAAAGGCTAAAGACTTTTGTAGATTAATTTTGTTACCTGCCACTTTACTGAACATGTTAATAATTTCTAGGAGGTTTCTGATGGAATTTTGGGCATCTCTTAGATATAATATATCATCTGCAAAAAGAGATTTGATCTCGTCTTTTCCAATTATTACTCCTTTAATTTCCTGCTCTTGTCTTATTATTCCTACAAGCATTTCAAGCACTGTGTTAAACAGGAGTAGAGCTTGTAGACAGCCTTGTCAGGTTTCTGATTTCAATGGGAATGCTTCCAGTTTTTCCCCATTTAGAATGATATTGGCTGTGGGTTTGTTATATATGGCTTTAATTATGTTGAGGTATGTTCCCTCCAGTCCAATTCCCTCTAGGACTTTGAACATAAATGCATGTTGAATTTTGTCAAAGGTCTTCTCTGGTTCTGGTCTTTGAGCCCATTTATGTGATTTATGACATTTATTGACTTACATATATTGTACCATCCCTGCATCTCTGGAAAAAAAACAATTTGATCATGGTAGATGAAGTTTTTGATGTGTATCTCTATGCGGTTTGCATGTATTTTGTTGAGAATTTTGCATCTATGTTTATTAAGGATAGGCATCTATAGCTTTCTTTTTTGGTTGTATCTTTCCCTGGCTTTGGTACTAGAGTGATGCTGGCTTTACAGAAGGAATTTGGAAGTTTTCCCTCCATTTCTATTTTTTTGAATATATTAAGTAGTATTGGATGCAGATCTTCTTTAAATGTCTGATAGAATTCTGCTGTAAATCCATCTGGTCCTGGGCTTTTTTTAGTCGGGAGGTTTTGTATTACTGTTTCAACTCCCTTATGTGTTATGTGTCTGTTTAAGCTATTAATCTCTTCTTGGTTTAGCTTTGATGGTTCCCATGCTTTTAGGTACCCATCCATTTCTTTTAGGTTTGCAAAATTAGTAGCATATAGGTCTTTAATGTATTCCCTTAGAATATTCAGGATCTTTTTGATGTCTGTTGTGATGTTTCCCTTTCATCACTGATTTTGTTGCTTTGGAGGTGCTCTTTCTTTCTTTTGGTTAACTTAGCTAGTGGTCTATCAATCTTGTTATTCTTTTTGAAGAACCAGCTCTTGTATTCATTGACTCTGAATTGTTTTCTTTGTTTCTATTTCATTGATTTCTTCTCTGCCTTTTGTTCTTTCTTCTTGTCAGCTGAGTTTGGGTTTTGTTTGTTGTTGCTGTTCTAGTGTCTTGAGTTGCAATGTTAAGTCATTTATTTGTGTTCTTTCTGATTTTTTAATGTAGCCACTTAGAGCTATAAACATCCCTCTAAGGGCTGCTTTAAATGTGTCCCAGAGGGTTTGTTGTGTTGTATTGTCCATTTCATTTAGTTCAAGGAATACTTTTGTTTCTTTCTTAATTTCTCCTTTGACCCATTCATCATTCAGGAGTATGTTTTTTAATTTCCATGCATTCATGTTTTTACTAGGGTTTCTTCCAGTTTTGATTTTAAGCTTTATTGCATTGTGGTCTGATAGAATGCATGGAATTATTTCAATCTCTTTCAATTTGTTGAAGTTTTTTTTTGTGCCCCAGTACATGATCGATTTTGGAGAAGGTTCCATGGGGCACTGAATAGAAAGTATATTCTTGGGTACTTGGGAAAAATATTTGGTAGATATCTATTAGGTCCATTTGATATATGGTATTGTTTAATTCTAATATCTCTCTGTTAATTCTCTGTCCTGTTGACCTATGTAATGGAGACAATGGGGTATTGAAGTCCCCTACTATTAATGAGCTGGGATTAATATGGGTCTTAAAGTCCTGTAGTACTGTGTTTATGATATTGGATGCACCAGAGTTTGGTGAATATATGTTCTTGATTGTAATATCTTCTTGGTTTATTGTTCCTTTGATCAGAATAAAGTGGTCATCTTTTTCTCTTCTGATTAGTTTTAGTTTAAAGTCTATTTTATCAGATATTAGAATAGCAACACCTGCTTTTTCTTAGTATCATTCGCTTTTTATATTTTTTTCCATCATTTCACCTTAAGGTAGTGCCTATCCTTTAGAGTGAGATGAGTTTCTTGTAGACAACAAAAAGATGGGGTTTGTTTCTTAATCCATTCAACTAGTCTGTATCTTTTGGGGCAGTTCAGTCCATTGACATTTAATGTTATTAATGAAAGACATGTATTGAATCCTGTCATTTTTATTTCTGTTCACATTCTTGATATAGCTGTGCATTTCCACAATTATACTTTCATTGAATTTCTTTCCCTCACTCCTTGTGTATTTGTTCCTTTCTTCAGCTCTTTGTATTGCTTCAAGAACTCTTTGAAGGGCTGGTTTTGTGGACATGAATTCCTTCAGCCTATTTATTTCATGGAAGATTTTTCTTTCCCTTCCACTATAATAGACATTTTGGCTGGGTATAGTAATCTGGCTTGGCATCTGTGGTCATTTAAAACTGGGAATGCTTTGGTCCAGGCTCTTCTGGCTTTCATATTTTGTTTGTACTGAAAAGTCAGCTGTAATCCTGGTGGATTTTCCTTTATATGTGACTTGTTTCTCTTTTGCAGCTTTCAGTATTGTCTCTTTGTTCTGTACATTTAGTGTTTTTACTATGATGTGCTATGGAGAGTTTCTTTTCTGTTCCTGTCTATTTGGTGTTCTATATGCTTCTTGTGATTGTATGGGCATGTCTTTCTTTAATTTTGGGAAATTTTCTTCTACAATCCTGTTGAAGATCTGGTCCATACCATTATCTTGATATTCTTCTCCTTCCTGTATGTATATGATGCGTAAGTTTGGTTTTTTAATGGTGTCACACAATTCTTGCATATTCTATTCTTGTGTTTTCTTAAATTTTTCATAATCTTTGCTTGAGTGGTCTAATTTGTCTACTTTATCTTCCAGCCTTGATATTCTGTTTCCCATTTCATTCATCCCATTGTTGAGGCTTTCTCCTGTCATTTCTCATTGGCTTACTGTTTCACTTCCTTCTTCATTTCAGCCTGAGTATTCTTCAATATTTCTAACTCTTTTCTGATTTGATTCTTGTTTGAGACTCAAGCCTTCCTTTGTTGAGCTTAGATCTGCTTCTTTTTGTAAACATTATGTGCCTTTGTGGTTTACTTGTTGGGTATGAAAAGCTGGTTGGTCTAGGCTTCAGGTTCTCTCTTTTGAGTTTATATTGGAGTGGCCTAATTGCTTTTGTCTTCAGGGGTTCCCACAGAAGCCCAAGTGAGATGAGGCTCAGATGCTCTCAGGCTTTCTCCTAAGGTCTGGATCTCTCCAGGAAAGATGCTGCCCTTGGGAACTTGGGGGTTGGGCTGCCCTGGGAGTGGGGCCCAGGAAAGATGCTGGTCTCAGGAAGCTTGTGGCTGTACCGCCCAGGAATGCAAAGGGAGGTGGTGTGGGAAGAAGCCCCAGGGGCTCCTGGGGACTACTGGGAGGAACTGGGTTGGTCTGGATGCAAACTATCAGGAAGCAATGGTGGCTCTGGGCCAAGAGTTTAGCCCTGGTGTCTGGGGTGCCAGGACAAGAAATGGGCCTGTACCCAGGCTAGGAGGAGAGATGCAGCTGGGGAGCTGGGAGTGTGAAAGAGGCTGGGGAATCAAGGCATGGTGGGCACTGCTGGACTTACTCAGGAAAGGTGCTGGCACCAGGGCACTGAAGGCTGTGCAGCCAAGGAAGCAAAGGAGGTGAGGGTGGGAACAGGCCCAGAGGGCTCCTGGGGACCAGGAAAGGTGATGGTACCAGGATGCCCAGAGGCTGTGCAGCCCAGGGAAATATAGGCAGAATACATCTTTTAAAAATGTAGACTAACATAATTTATTACCTTATATTGTCGGTGTAAATATTTTCTATATAAGTAGAACTATTTCGGAGAAGGTCTACATTTCTCAGAGAATAAAAATTCACAAAATGAAAATGATATTACATAGTATGAATTTAGACTCTAGGTTAAAGATATCTATGTGGGAATTCTGCTAAATTGAAAATCCAGCTACTTCATTTTAATTGGAAGTTGTAACAGAAAATTATACCTGATTTACATTTCAAATTTCCACGTAACTATAAACTTTTATAGTGGGGAACACATGTTGATATGAGTTTTACAAAGCTGAGAAATACTTCTCAAACTCATGGCATTGGATTGTTAAATTGAAACTGGGAAGAGACACTGAAAGGGGATCACACTATGGTATCTGCTATGATTTGCTCAGCATGACAATGCCTTCTTCCAGTGAAAGTCCTATGTAACTAAAAGTTCAGACAGTCTTCAGCACTGTGAATCTACGTATACAGACAAACTTGTAACTAAATGTGTAGCTGTACAACTGATAAATACACAGAGACATACACATTTGAAAACACCATGAGAACAGTTCCTTACATATAATTTCAATAGAATGTTTAAATGTTAACATCAAAAATTATCATGGACTGAGCTTTAATACATCTTGACTTCTATGACAGCAATCATTTCAAAAAGAAAGTTGCAGCAATTCCCAGCCCCAGAGCAAACACTAGTACATCCTGTCTCTTAAGAACCTGACCAAGTTATTAAAAAAAAAAAAGAACATGATAAAACAGACGCAAGCCTGGATTTGACCCAGCAGACTACTCTTCACTCCCAACCCCACATTCACTTGAATCAACATAAATTCATATGAAGCAAGGCCCAAGAAAATAGGAGCTGGCAGAGATAAACAAGAAGTTTATCCAAAGGGCATCCTAGGAATAGCAAATGAATTCTGCTGATCATGAAAAATATTTAAATCGTTTCATAGGCCTATATTAAAAATACTAGGAGGAAACTTAGGACAAGCAGTACCCGGTTTCCTGAGCTTCCTTTAAGATTATGAATACAGGAGCCCTTGGCCTCAGAAGTCTGAGAACCTTTTTTTTTTTGCACTTCACTATGTTCCCTCCAAAGCTCAGATTTGTTTTGATATATTACAAAACAGTATGTTTTTGCTCATATTTAAAGAAGCAGATAGGGACACCGGATATTACAAGCAGAATATCATCCCTTAACTCACAGATCAGTAAGATTTGCTGACAGGCTAGGCTCTGCTAATTATGTTTTTCACAGCCTGATAAGATGTGTTTTGCACCCAACTATTTTCTATAGCTGGGTACAAACATTCACAATGAGGCCCTTGTTAAGAGTTTGAACTTCCATTTAAAATCTCACATTAAATTCCTAATGAGCAAAATAATTAAATAAGTGTCTTAAATCAACTTCACACTTTAATGTCATTTTATTGAGTATCTTATTTAACATTCAATTGTGGGTTAATAATTTTCTGCCTACTGTTTACATCCAGAGTCATCTCATGGTATTTACCAGGCATTCATTGGCCCTGAAGGGTTGCCATAGACTTGACACACAGATTATAAAGCATGTATGTGGAAGCAAATGGTACCACAACTGCTGCTATTTTACATACAGCAAGAGACACCCAAGGGGCTTAGAACAAACACAGTATTGTGCTACACTGGGCAGCTGGTTGGCTAAATGTGGCCCCCAGCTGTCAGGAAGACAACTGGTGATAATTAATTACTAGAGATTCAGAATGATTCAGCCTATGTTTAGTCCCTGATCACAGACAAGCTCTCTAGGTAAGTTTCCTTTAATTATTTCAGGCCACCAGGGGAAATTTTGGACACCAAGGCAGAACAGATGTATGGAGACAAAATATGTGAGTTAGATTTGTTTACATTTAACAGGGGTATTTGACAAATCCGGTCAAGTTCAAGGAAACAAACTTTTATTAAAGTCATTATTTAGCTACATTCTGTTTACATGCATATGATTCAAAGGTTTTTATAAAAGTTTTAAACCACATAAATGTGCCAGTGGGAAAAGGTCAAAAGTTTTGGTAAGTTTTATAAGAGTTGTATAATAAACTGGGCTGGCGTGATGGTTCATGCCTTTAATCCCAACACTCAGGAGGCAGAGAGGCAAGTGGATAGAGGCCACCCTGGTCTACATAGAGAATCCCAGGCCACCTGGGCCTACCTGGAGACCCTGCCTCAAAAACAACCAACTAACAGAAAAGTTGTATAATAATAAAAATTAGCTGAATTTTTTCTGAAAAGAAATTTAGAAAGTCAAAGCTAGTCAGACATCTCTGTCACTCTCAACAGAAGTCTGTAAGTACTCTTTTGGAGAACAACTCATCTCTTTTCCAGAGTCCTGCCGTGTAATGACTCTAACCCTCCCCAGGCACAGTTCGGTTTTACTGACTTCAAGCTTGGCCTCCCCTGTCTCCTGTGTTTGTGTAGAACTCTAGGATGTCTCTGGGACTCTTTCAGTGTGTCTCCATGCTCGATGAGATTGTCACAGGATTTTAATTCATCATTTGTAAATGCCTAAGACAAAAATAATGATTCTTCTCAGTGATCTCTTCAGCAGATACTTGTGTATGTTCTGAACAGTAATCTGATGTGATCACTCCTGGTCTAAACACAGATAATGCAAAGCCCTTTGCCATGCATAAGAAATATACTTGTTCCCAAAGACAGATCATTTGACTCTCTTTATCTTGTCATTACCATTGCCGACTGTGAGAGGTGAGAGTTTTGCAAAGAGCTGATGCTAATTATTATATAAGTGGTTTTAAAAGTATTTGTATTTTTAATCATGTAACAAGAACAAGATAGGGTTTTGTCCTATTTAGTTTTGCTTTCACCTTTATCTAGTAGGAGTCTGTCAAATCAAAGTAGGAAAAAACTCTAGTAAAAAAGGCTACATTTACAGCTACTGCATAACGTGAATTTGTTGAGCAACTGCTATCTATTTCTTCTCAGCACCCTCATTATGTCCAGTGCACACTTGGGTCACTTTGATCCTAGAATGGAAGATATTAGAGACTGAACATGGGAAAAACTTCATAAATGTTCCATTCTGTTAGGAAAGAGTAAATACCCTGTGTGCAAGATGAATTACCCTCAATACACCACTGAAAGTAGTAAGACAACAGTTCAGCATAGGTTTGGGTTCGAGGCTTACTTTCTTCTTATGGTAGAAAGAACAAGAAAATTATTTGTACTTGAGACTTGTCTTTCCTTATAATATGTCCATTTCATTTGTCTGTTTAAAACATCTATTCTAATCATACCTTTGTGTATTAATAGTCGCAACCTGAAAATCTAATAAAAGCTAAAACAATGGGTGGAAATAGACAAATAGTAATTTAATAATAAAATTAAGTAAAAACCCATTTCCATTGCAAATTTCTAAATCTCTTTAAAATATTTGAGCTGGTGATACATTACTATAGTCCCAGAATTCAGAAGATAGAAGCCAGTGGATTCTTATTTAAAGATCATCCTCAACTACATAGCAAGTCCAAGATTGGCCTGGGATAATAAAGCTCTGTGTCAAAAAGAATTAAAATAAAATTTAAAAATGATTTCTTTTAGATGTAAACTTAAAGATGAAATTATTTTCTAATTTTTCTTTATAAAAAAATTCCGTTGTCAGGGCAAGATGGTTCAATGTGTAAAGGCACTTGCTGTCAGTCTTGATGTCTTGAGTTTGATTCCTGGAACCCAATTTTTGGAAGGGGAGAACCAGTTCTCAAAAGTTGTCCTCTGATCTGCTGTGACATATATGTACACACACACAATAAAATAGTGTTAAAGACTTTTTTAATTAAGAAAATAAATAATTCCGGGATAGAGAGGTGGCTCAGTAGTTAAGAGCTCTGACTGCTCTTGCAGAGGAGCTGGGTTCGATACCCAGTACTCACATGGCAGCTAACAGCTGTGACTCTAATTCCAGGGGATCCAACGCCCTCTTCTGACCACCATGGGCATTGTGTACATGGGTGCACTTACATACATGCAGGCAATACATGTATACACATAAAATGAAAATAATAAAATATTTTTAAAAGAAAATAATTTAGTTGTTATATAGGAATTAAATAAACCAAAATTATGATTGAGCGGATCCAGAAGGAGTCCTAGGATGGACTCTTTTGCTAGATTAATATGCCATTGAATAGCATGGAAAAAAGTCAGATCAGTCAGTTTCATTTAGATTTTCAATAATAAGAGAAAATTTAAATTTTCAATTTAATTTTAGCTTGGTATTATCAAAGAAATGGATGCTTAAGAGAATTTCTACACCAATTTGTTGTTTTTGTTTGGATTATGTTTCTTGAAAAAGGTATTGGTTTGTTATTTGCAATGTACTTATGGTGATTACAATAACAAACTAAATGCTTAATGTAAATCAACAATTTTACTTTCTTTTTTAATGTTTTTTACTTTTTAAGAATTTTCTACATGGGTACTATACTTACATAATATCCCTCTCCTTCCTCCAGCTCTTCCCATATCCCCAACTCCATCCCAATTTTGTGATCTCGTCTTTATTTTTACACATATATGCACGTAGACATGTATATAAAACCTACTCTGTCCATTTAGTTGTGCTTGTGTGTACATGTGATTGGGGCTGACCACCTGGGATTGGATAACCTATCAGAGATCTTGCCCTTGGAGAAAACTGGTTTTCTCTCTCTCAGTAGCCATTGAGTGCTTATAGCTCTTCATGTGAAATTTCCCCATCCACATTGGCATGCCACTAGTGTTGTCATTATGCAGATCTTGTTTAGGTGGCCATATTGTTGAGATTTCACAGGTTCAGTTCCCCTGTCATGTCTAGAAAATACTATTTAGTCCTGGTCCTCTGGCTCTTACAATCTTTCTGTCCCCTCTTTCACCATGTTCCTTGAGCCTTAGATGTAGGAGTTACATTATAGATGAACCAATAGGGGTTGGGCACCCCACAGTCACTTGTTCCGTGCATTTAGACCTGTTGTGAATCTCTTTAATAGTCTCCACCTGTTGCAGAAAAGCTTCTTTGATGAGTGGTGAGAGCTACTTTTATCTGTGATATAAGAAGTATTTAGAATATAGCTAGAAATTATATTGGTCTAGGAAAGTCGTCATAGTGGATCGTCCGCTAATGTCTACAACCTCTTTAGCCAATTCAAAACCTTAACATATTTACTTTAGAAAACTAAAATAATTCTAATTTTTGAAGGCTATCATGAAATCAGCTGTGTCAGAAGCTAACATTCTTTACAGAATTAGAAAAACATCTTAATATTCAAATGGAAGCAGGAAAGACCCAAAGCAGCTGGAGCAATTTTATTTTATTTTATTTTTGAAAAGCAGAAAAGGGAGACTTATGCAGTGTGGCCACATTGAAAAGAAGAATAAAGAGGTCCAGTGCTTCTCCTGGTTCATCTTCCAAGGTCCTAGCTTGAAGTTTAGGTGTATATAACTAAGTGGTCCTCATCAAGGTATGGTCCCCCCATGGTCATTGCTTCAGTGCTAGTTTCTCCAGGAAGGTGTTGTGACAAGATGTCAGCACTGGGTGACATCTCTTTTCAGGAGACAAGTGCCCTCTCTGGCACCAGGGCCCCAGGCTTTTCCTTCTCCCAGCATGAGACTCCTGGGGAAAGTCCAGTTTCTCGAGTTCCATTGTTCCAATAGTTTGATGGTCAAAGGGAAGGGCACAGGTGTCTGTTCAAAGAACATCTTCATTCTTGCTATGATGGTCACAGGCTGGGAAGCACAGTGCCTGGTAGACCTGGAGTGTTCAGTGGGAATAACTTTTAATGTGATTAGTAGCCAGAGCAATTCTAAGCAGGAAAAGCAGTGCTGAAAGTACCACAGTACCTGGCCTTCAAGAATACTACAAAGCCATAGTGGGAAAAGAAGCTGTAGAGTACCCCTGCAAAAACAGATGCATAGGCCAGTGGAGTACAACAGAGGATTCAGAAGGAGACCACACAGCTACAGCCACCTACTCTTCCACAAAGGTTTCAAACATATGCATTGAGAAAGAGATTACCTCTGACCAATGATGCTGGGAATACTGGAGGTTCACATGGACAAGAATGTAAATAAAACTGCATCTCTCACCCTCACAAAAATAATTCAAAATTGATCAAAAACTTGGAAAATACAAGTAAAAAACTTCAATATATAGGCATAGGCAATGACTTTCTGGAAAAGACTCCAATAGTACAGGAAATAATCCCAAGGACTGACAAACAGGTTAACATGAAATCACCAGCTTCCAAGTACATGCCAGACAGAATGCTAATATACAGGATACTAAAACTGTAGGAAACAGTCCTAGAAGTTAAATTCTCCAATCAACAAAAAAGGCTGGGGCTGGAGAGATGGCTCAGTGGTTAAGAGCACTGACTGCTCTTAAAGAGGACCCGGGTTCGATTCCCAGCACCCACATGG
>NW_008360322.1:6400669-6404658 GCF_000622305.1 Nannospalax galili | reverse complement strand
CTCTTGCAGAGGACCCGGGTTTGATTCCCAGCACCCACATGGTGGCTACAAACCATCTTTAACTCCAGTTCCAGGGGAAATCTGAAGCCCTCTTCTGACATCCGTGGCATTGCATGACACAGGTGCACTCACATACATGCAGGCAATATACTCATATACATAAAATAAAAATAATATTTAAAACAAAAGGCTAATGAACTGAATACATGGTTATCAAAAGTAGAAATACAAACTACCAGCAAATATTTGAAAAAGTGTCCAGCATCCTTAGATGCAAATTATAACTGCTTTGCGAGTCCATCTCAACCCAGTCAGAAAGGCGATCGGCAAGGCAACAAACAACAGAGAATGCTGGCAAGAACATGGGGAAATAGGAGCCCTCACACACTGAGGTTGGGAATGTAAACAAGTGAGGCCACTATGGGAGACAGTATGGAAGTCCCTGAAAAACAAGAAGTGGAGCTACAATGTGGCCCAGCCATATCACAGTTGGGTATGTACTGGAAGGACTCTAAGTCATTATTCCTCAGAAACACGGGCACATTCGTATTTCTTGCTTCACTATTCATAATATTGAGAAATGGAACCCGCCTAGATGCTCATCGACAGATGAATAGATAAAGAAAACGTGGTGCAAACACCCAATGGAATTTTATTCAGTGATAAAGAAAAATGAAATAATGACGTTGTTCAGGAAAATGAATAAAACTGGGAAATGATTATTTTCACTAAAGTAAGCAGATTCAAAAGAGAAATGCTATATTTTCTCTCATATGTAGAACCCAGGTTTAGATTTATCTGGGTGTATGTACCTCTGTGTGTGTGAGAGAGAGTTAAGAGAGAGCAAAAGAGAGCAAGAGTGAGAGCAAGGAGGGGGGAGGCATATGTTATTTGTAACTGTCCAGGATTTCCTTGCAGATTTTTCCTGTACTGAACCCTTTCCCTACTTCTAATTCCCATTGAATAAGGCTCAACAAGTGAGCTTCTGCCTGAAGCACAGCCATAAGATCATACATCCCCACCATCACCGGGACTGGTTCAGGACATATGACTGAAACTGTCTTGTCATATCAATCCCAGGAAGTGTTTGGAGAAGTTTGCCTCTACATGGGGACAACCTGTCTGGGAAAGAGGCCCATACAGTGAAAGATGGCTGTATATATGAATAGAGAGATTTCTGCTGACCTTTCTTAAGACCCTGGACCCAATTATGCCTGAATTCTATTATCCAACAGATCATTCACCTGTGAGTGCCAATAAACTTCTTTTCTTAAGTCAGTTTGAATTGAGTTTCTGTTCAGAGCAACCAAAAGAGTTTTGACTGACACATAATATATAGTGGAAGAGCCCAGATAATAGATTTGAACTTTAACTTGAGATACTGGAACACAAAAGCCAGAAAAGTAGGTAAGTCTCATGTACTGATAGGAATGGGGGCAGTCTAAATAATTGAAAGTAAAGGTTTGGGAAATTTTTTGTTCAAATTCTGACTCTTAATTGAGCAATGAAAATTTGAACAAATAATTCAATCTCTGGGGGTCTCACTAGTCCCTTGTATAATTGAGGATGATCATCTCTCCCTAGAGTACACTTTTAACTATAAAGTCAGATACCATTTGTGTGAGAATACAGGCCATGGTCAGTAGAAACTATTTCCTTTTCTCATTCCTATTAGAAATGGCAGCGAGATTTATAAAGAAGAAATTATATGTTTTAAAGAAATTCAAATTATTTTCTCAATGTCCCAGTATAATACATTTTCTCATGCTTATGTTAAAAAATTACATGCTCTCCCACTGCTCGTCTGTATCCCTTCTCAGTACAGTATTATTCATCACAAGATGTCATAAAACCAAGAAAGTTTGTGTTTTAAGTAGGGACACATAAAATGGAAAATTTAGATCTTCAAGAATAATTTCCTAAAGTTGACATTTTAAAGCATGGTGTGCCAAGTTTCTTGAGACAGGGAATGCAGCTTACCTAAATGGTAAGACAGCATGTGAGGGGGAAACAAGCCACATAGCCACAATGTATTTAAGCAGAGAGAAATAATTATCAGGAAATAACTTGGCTTTAAAGTTGCATGTCATGGAGTTACAGCATAAAGTTTGTTGGAAATATGGAGATGAAAATAATGTCTCTAAAACTGGAGTATACCAAAACACACAGGTGAACATGGGAGATAACCAGATTGAGCAGATAGTTTCTTCTTCCTCGCCTTTCTCGCAGCATTTTAATCTGAAACCAGCTGCTGTTCACTATACTACTAGACCCTGGCAAAAGTACTTGTGATTCCATGGAATGCACTTTGCAGACCTACTTGGACTGACTCTTGTCATCTCCTGTCTTGTTGCTTCATCCTTTCTCCTGCTTCCCTGCCACAGTATTGTGAGGCAAGGGGCTTCTTGCTCCCTGATCTTTACTAATTAGTCTTCCTTAATACCCTCTTCCTCTGTGTAAGCTAACAGAGCTCATATACTGGATGCTGTGTATTGATGGTGAGTTCTCAATCTATACTTCCAGTTTGTTATCCTTAAATGGAATGAAGGTATTCTGAGGATATGAAATGTTTGACACTTATCTCTGTGGGTCCAAGGACTAAATGTATAGCAGACATTTAGCATCCATTGAAATGAGAACTACATTCATGTAACTTGTACACATTACATATAAAAAGTGTGGCAAAACTGCAACACCAATACAGTGACAGGCAAGCAATCAGTGTCAGATTCCTTTTACAGCCACAGCACAGCAAGATAGCACAGGAACTCTATTCCTGGGAGATATGTGTGATATACAGCAGAGAGCATTTTCCATGCTGGTTTTCCCACATGTCCTTGGCAGTACGGAATTGCCATTCCTCCATCAAGAATTGGATTCTCTACCTTGTTGAATTACAGTTGGTCCCATGACTGATCCAAAAGGAAATGGTCGCTGTAATACTGCACCAATTACAGCCACAGCCCTTAGCTGACTTGGTGACCTCTGTTTTCTGTTTCTTGAAAACGAGTTACCACATTGAAGTAGAATTGCTCTCCTTCTTTGAGAATCCCAACCATCAACAGGAAGTGTAGTGTGAGAGCAAGAAGTGGTGAAGTGCCTAATTCTAGGTGAAGATCTCATGAGAGACATCACCAGTCGACTGAGCATTGAAAAACCACAACCCTGGACACTACTGACCTACAATAAAGCTGGCCATCAATGCCCAGTCAGCATCCAGAACCAGAGAGAGATGACAACGGTCTAAAATTTGGGGACAGTATCATTACAATAGATGATCGAAATATGAAATTTGGTTTTCAGTTTTCTGGAATGTCAGACTTTCTAAATTGTACAAATAGTATTCAAAAGGTGACCTTTATTATTAAGACATCTACCAGTTCCATGAAAATGAGAATGCAAAGGCTACAGCAATAGCAGTACAGCAACATCTGAAAATACTCTTTAAATAACACAAACATAGGGGAAAAATCAATATCTACTGAAGTGGAACTGGTTAACATAATTATGATCCATCCCCCGAGTGGAACCCTGTGCACTGTAAAGGGAGTATCTCAGCCCTACAGAAGCTGATATGGAACGATGCCAGTGGATAAACTAACTTGCAGGGCAATGTGCACAGTGAGCATTCATCCCACATTTTTGGTGGAAAGTGTATTTATAAATTCAGGAAAAACCAGCTAACATGTCTCAGAAAAGATATGCTTGCCTCTGAGAAGCTGATTGGCAAATGAAGACTTTAATTTTACAATATTTACATTATATTGATCAAAAACATTAGTGATGAATGTGTAACATAATTTTATTTTTTTAAATATTTTATTATTTTAATTTTTTATGTGTATGAGTGTATTTCTTGCATGTATATAAGAGCACCCATGTCATGCAATGCCCATGGAGGTCAGAAGATGGGATTGGTTCTCCGGAACTGGAGTTACAGATGGTTGTTAGCTGCCATGTGGGTGCTAGGATTCAAACCTGGGTCTTCT
>NW_008360322.1:6396813-6400592 GCF_000622305.1 Nannospalax galili | reverse complement strand
TGTGCACATATGCATTAATAAATATACTTGGTACATTGTGTGTGTGTGTGTGTGTGTGTGTGTGTGTGTGTGTGTGTGTGTGTGTAACATAATTTTATAAATGAAACAAGAGCTCTGAGGGGGAAAACCAATATTTATCAAATGACTAATTCATTTTCTCTCTACTCTCCTCCTCTCATTATTTCCCTATATAATATTATATTTAAAGCAATTAACCTTTAGTTTGTCCATTTTTAGCTTAATGATATCACAGAATTCCATGGTGCAGGTTCGTGTTACAGTTACTGGGTCAAATTATTTGATACTTCAAATCTAGATCCATCAGTCTGACAATTGAGTTCTAAACAACTTTGCTCTAAGCTATCAAGAGACTACCGATTTCTTAAATGCTTATTTCCAGTTGAGTAAACTACATCAGTTCTCAGAACTATGTCCTTCTTTATCTGTAGCTGCTGATCTCTTTCTTCAAGTTTCTCTACTGTCTCCACACATCCTTCAAGGGCAGTTCCACTGCCTGGGTTCTCTCCACCAGAGATCTGTAAACATTACCCATCGTGCCTCTGTCCCTGTCCCCTTTTTCCAATGTTTTTGAAATTCTTTTATTTTAAACTAATTTTAAATAGATAATTACTTCATATAGTTCAAAGCTGACATGTTGTATTAGTTACTTCTCTGTTGCTGTTATCAAAACAGTGATCAAAGCAACTTACAGAAGAAGAGTTTATTTAGCTTATGGTTCCAGAGGGTTAGCATCCATCATGGTGGGGAGAGGTGGCAGAAGAAGTAGCCAGAGCAGAAAGCTGAATGCCCACATCTTCAAGCAGGCACAGGAAGCAGAGTGCAACTGGAACTCCAGCAAGGTTTAAGGACCCTTAAAGCCCACCCCCAGTGACCAGTGATGTGCCTCTGTCAGCCTAGGCCACGCCTTCCAAGACCTCACAAAACTGCAACACCAATTGGGGAGACAAAATGTCCAAAGGCTAAAAGCCTATGGGGGACATTCCCATTCAAACTACCACACATGTATTAAAAATATGCAATGAGCAACCCCTGTCCCCAGCTCTCCTGGCTCTTACTCTCATTTAGCCAGTGGTTTGTTTTCTTGTGAGCCCTTCCAGGAAGACTTTTGTGTACATGTAAGAATGTACATGCTTATTTTTCCTCTTTTTCAGACAGATATGGTATACTGTACACATTGCTCTACGTTTTGCAATTTTAATATTTAATACATTTACCCATTGAACTAGAAGTACTTACAGAACATCCAAGCATAAGGTCAAGATCTGCCCTGGGCATTAGAGAAACAGAAATAAAAATTAAAATACAAGACAGAAAGTTCCATTCTCACAGAGCTCATATTCTAGTAAAGGCTAAAAGCAAGGAACAAAATAAATACAGTATAGAGTATGTTAGATGATGCGTACTAAATACAAAATAATAGTGATGATAAAGCAGAAAATGGAAAATAAGCAAGCGAGAGGTAGCATTTCAAATAGGATTACCAATGAGGGCTGTACGGAAAGGTCCTTTTTGAAACAGCATCCTGGAGGCAGTAAAGTAATAATCATGTGACTCCCTGGGAAAACAACATTTTAGGCAGAGGAAAAAAAACAAAAAGCACAAGGTTTGATCGTGTCCACTGGGGTCTAGGAATAGCAAAAGCCTATTTTGTTTGTCTCAGGGTAAACAATTGACCTACTAGTATTTAAGTAGTTTTGTGTTTTATTTTTGAATGTACAATTTCATATAATCTAATATAATTAGTATACATGAGTCAATCTTAGTGTTTTTTGTTTTTTGTTTTTTGTTTAACCCAAAGCCTTATAAATAGTAAGTGCTCAAGAATTACCCAATGGTAGTTGGATACAGAAGGGAATGAATGGACGAACAAGGAATGTGTAGCCTCAGGTCAGTACTACACTCGTTTGCCATAGGTTGGGCCTAGAATGTTGGTAGAATGAGGTAGCCAATGCCCTCAGTTCTCCAAAATCCTTACTCAGAAGTTATGTGTTAGTGGGACTTCACTGATCCTCTTATTGAAAATTATCCTATCAACACAAGTTAGCAAAAAAACAGATTACGTGTTCTGCTTATACTTCTGAAATGTAGAGCCTTTACATTGCTGTGTAATTTTCTAGAAAGTTGATACAGAAGAGGATACCCGCGAAAACTACCATAGCACGAGGCATTTTCCATTCTTCTACCTTGAAGGCCTAGTGACGTGATTTGTTAGTTGTCAGGATCTATAGTCATTATAATATTTAACCATAGGCTTTAGAATATTTATTAGGGGTTTTTTGTATTTCTCTGGCATACTAACAGGCATGACTGAATTGTCTCAAATATAGACCTGTAATTTCATACCATATAAATAGGTGTGCAAGTATTTTTCAGTGTGTCTGAAAAAGAGCAAACTTCAAAATTTTCCATTTATCTCTTACATGAAACATGCATTTATTATGTCTTTCTAATAAGATATATTTATTAAAATGAGATAAGTTAGGCCTCCTTCCAGATGATATTGCAAAACAAATGAGCAAATGGGGCCAGCAAAATGGATCATCTGATAAAGCACTTGCTACACAAGTGTGACATCCAGAATTCAATTCTTGGAACCCACAAAATTATGGAAGAGGAGAAACAACTCCGTGAAGTTGTTTCTGACCTCTACACATGTGCCTTAGTGTGCACACCCACATACCCACTATATATATATATATATATACAATAATAAAAAATTGTTTTCAATTAAAAAAAAACAAAAATTGGATTTAAAAACCAAAGAGATTTGGCAAAGAATGCAGAATTGGTAAAACTGAAAAAGAAGTGCTCTTTGTGTAGGTCTCCACAATGAACAGTTTAGTGAATCTAATCGGTTGTATCGTTACTGAATTTGACCCTGGTTTTATCCATCTTAATTGAAATGAATATTTCATGAAACAAAGATGTACTTTCTGAAAATTGTTTTCCATGCAACATGCACTTAAGAAATCTGTCCATAGGCACAGCTGGTCCCGGCTGAGCACTCTCTGAGGAGGATCTACCTATTATCACATTGCTCCCATATTAACATCTTTAAGGTGACTTTGGTTCATTAGATATACCCAAGGACAGTTCATGTCAATATTGATATTTTCAAATCCCTTAAGCCATTAAATTGCTCTAGCTTCTATATTACATTGTGCGTCTTACTGTTTCTCATCAAGTTATACAAGAGTGCTGGAAAATACAAGTCCAATTTCTTCAGTATGTCTCAAACATAACATTTTTCAACAGATGCAACAAAAGCACTCACTAATCTCCATGGATTTAATACAGAGAAGAAAGCACAAGTGATGCCTGTGATCATATACTTTAAAATCACTACTTTACGGACCTTTCCATTTTACCATCCTGAAAAGAATATTTCTCAATTGTAAAACCTACCACCAAGGAAACTGTCTAGAAACTTCCAGACAGAATAGTTGTCACTAAACCCTAAGACAAACATATCCTTAAGCATTTGAGACCTAATTTGTTATTAAAAACTGTTTGCTGTTTTTATGCGAGTTAACACAAACATTGAGCATGTGCTAAACTCAAGTATCTTTGACTTTTGCTCATTATAAATATACTTGAAAGAATAAAACAATGTTATTGATGTGAAAGGAATGCTTGTAAACTTATAAGTATTCAAGTATCTAAATACGGAAATCATTTGCTAACAGTATTAAAATGATTATATATATGAAAACATCTATTATGTTATGAAGGGCAAGTTAGGAATTATATTTTTGTTC
>NW_008360322.1:6394031-6396638 GCF_000622305.1 Nannospalax galili | reverse complement strand
TCAAATCCTTTTTCTTTATTCTTAAACCTTTAAAAGAAAGCTTCAAAACTGTGTAAAATATTAATTACTTAATTGCAAAAATGCATTAAAAACAACCTTTGAATTATGTGGAAGTCATAAAATTTCTCCTAGTACATCTAGTTATAAATTGTGGTTTTCTTATACACTGCAGATTGTTACAAAATACCGAACTAAATTGTGAATTAATAAATAAAATTAAGTAAAGTGAAGATAAGCATTCTATAACATCCTTTAAGAGATTCAAGTCCAACATCCAGCAGCCAATTCCATGACAGAAATCAACCAAATCCACAATGACGTGGTTGGAGGTGGAGCCATATCAATAATTATTCTTGTGGGAGAAATACTGCCTGTGACTGAGCACTTCCCAGTGCAGCAGATGCACCCAACAGTCGTGATCAGTGCTTACCACATGGCATTAGATGATATTATTAGCACTCTGAAGAAAATCAGTATGCCTATAGATGTCAATAACCATGATATGATGCTAAACATCATCAATAGCTCCATCACTACAAAAACAATGTTCCTCTTTGCCTTGCTGTATTGCCTTGGATGCTGTCAAGATCATGCACTTTGAAGAGAATGGTCAAAAGGATACTGACATCAAGAAATACACTAGGGTGGAAAAGATACCCAGCAGCATCATTAAAGACTCATGTGTCTTATATGGACTCATTATTAACAAGGATGTGACCCATCCACAAATGCACTACTATATCAAGAACAATCACATTGTGCTACTGGATTCTTCTCTGGTGTACAAGAAGGGAGAAAGCCAGACTGACATTGTGATTACATGGGAGGAACACTTCACTCTCATCCTGCAAGTGGAAGAAGCATTCATCTAGCAGCTCTGTGAGGACATTAGCCACTAACTCCCAATATAGTCATCACAGAAAAGGGCATCTCAGACTTAGCTCAACACTACCTCATGTGGACCAATATTCCGGCCATTCACCGAGTCTGGAAGAAAGACAAGATGACACTGCTAGAGCCTGTGGGGCAGGGATAATCAGCTGACCAGATGAACTGAGAGATGATGTTGGAACAGGAACAGTCCTATTGGAAATCAAGGAGACTGGAGGTGAGGAGTTCACATTCATCACTGATGTGAATACCCAAAGGCCTGCACCATTCTCCTTAGAAAGGCCAGCAAAGAGAGTCTCCGGAAAGTAGAACACAACCTCTAGCATGCCACGCAAGCGTGCTGAGCTACCAGTATTTTCCTGGTTCAGCTAGTGTGAACTGGTGGAGTCTCTGAGATGGCTGAGGCCCATGCCTTGACAGAAAAGTCCAAGGTCATGACTGGTGTGGGATAACAGCCATACAGGCCCATTGCCCAGGCTTTAGAAGTCATCCCTTGTACCCTGATCCAGACCTGTTGGACCAGCACCACCCATCTTTTTACTTCCCTTCGGGCTAAGCATACATGGGAGGATTGAAACCTGGGATACAAATGGTGAGGCTGGCACCTTGGTGGACATGAAAGAACTGAGAATATGGGAACCTGTGGGCTGTGAAGCTACAAACATTACAATAGCAGTGGAGACTGCTGTGGATTGATGACACTGTCTCAGTCCACAAAAGGGAAAGAGGAGCCGGCAGAGCAGGGCTCCTGATGCTGGCTCCGAGTAAACTGTGGGCAAGGTGACCAACACACACAACCAGCAGCCAGAGTTTCAGGAACACTGTGGATGGCTTTGTTTGGAAGGGGTCAGTTAAAGGCAACCTGATGTCTGTCCAAGCTCAGTTTGCGAAAGGTGCTAACGTAACTCTTCTCCATTATAAGCTTTCCATTTAGTTTGCTTTCAGTGATAAAATCTAAATCATTTGAAATCAAAGTTTGGAAAAAAAAAAAAAAAAGGAAGACTATGGAAAGGGAAATGAGCTCGGGGTTAGAGGACAAGAAAAGCAATAGGGTAAATATTACCAAAATACATATGCATACATGGAAACATCATAATGAAACCCATTTATATGAATAGTTAGAAAATTTTAAAGTATTGAAAGAAAGAATGAGCATTTCCACAATGTCTGATAAAAAACTGCACCACCAGGGCTGGAGAGATGGTTCAGCAGTTACGAGTATTGACTATTCTTGCAGAGGACCTGGGTTCAATTCTTAGACCCCACATGGCAGCTAACAACTGTCTGTAACTCCTTTTCCAGGGGTTCAACACCCTCTTCTGAACTCCACATGCATTTACACACATGCAAGCAATACACTCATAAACATAAAATAAAAATAAATACTTTTTTTTTTAAAGCTACACCACCAAGAAGACTTAGGATAAAAAAGACTAACAGAAAGATAAATCTGTTTTATGAGTTGCTCTCTGCAGCAGATCTGCCAATATTATTTCTAAATACCTGTTTTATTCACGGTTTAAGAAATTTAGAAATCATGTATCATTCATTTGATCATTTAGTGAATTTTTTGCTTTTGTTTTCTTTCAGTACTGAGGTTTGAACCCAAGATCTGAAGCATTGTCTGGGGTTTAGTTTACCATTTGTTAGTAATGAAACAGTTTATAATTACTTTGAATATTAATATATGTTGATTGTAAAACTCAAGAAAATATA
>NW_008360322.1:6380105-6393996 GCF_000622305.1 Nannospalax galili | reverse complement strand
TTTTTTTTTTTTTTTTTTGGTCTCAATTTCTTCTTGTTCTCCTTCATGCTTTCTATGTGTGCATATGCTTTTAGAAATCAAATTTGTTATGCTACACAGGCAACATTTTCAGTTAATCCTACTCTGTGGAATTAATAAACCCTTAATAATGAAACCCTGCCATAAAAGAAGAGTAGATTAAAAAATTATGGCCACATACATGCAATGGCATATATCGCCCCCATCAAAAATGCAGTACTTACACAGCCTATAACATAGCAACTCAAAGACATACTAAATGAAAGAAATCAGACATAAAAGGTCACAGATTGCATGCTTCCTTTTATATGAAATGTCTAGAATGGGCAAAACCCATAGAAACAGAAGGCAGACCAATTATTTCAGGGAGCTGAGGCCAACATTTATGAGAACTGGTTAGCTAATAGACCAGCATATTGGTGGGGGGGGATGAAAAAGTTTCTAAAATAGAGTCATTACTAAATGCCACTGATTCATAACTAAAATAGTCAATTGAATACTGTATTTCATTTCATTGTTAAAAAAAAAAACAATCTCACAGTCGTGGTTTTTTTCTTTAATAATGTACCATATTAATATGTCAAGATAAGCTTCTGTGAGAATGAAGCTGTACACACTGGTAAGCTACTGAGGATTGATCCTCTAACCACAAGGCATACCACTGGGCAGACTGTTGTCATGACAGTACCGTATGTCTCATCAAACCCTCTTATGAACCACAGATCACCACCAAAGGAATGTTGATGCTGAAGTGGTCTGCAGACCAGCATGAAGATTCCAGTGTATCACTAGCAAGGGCACCACAGTTATGTCATGGTGTTTTGCTTTGATTTTTGTTTTGGTTTAGAGAGAGTTTCATTCTGTCATCCAGACTGGCCTTCAACTTACTATGTGCATAGCCCAAGCTGACCTCCTACTTACAGCAATCCTCCTGACTCAGCCTCTTGAGTACTAGGATTACAGGTATGAACCAAGACATCCAGCTGGCCCAAACTTTTATCTATAAATGTTTACTGTTAGCATATTTAAAAAAAAAACCATATTAGGAGAGATTTTTTTGGGGGGGAGGTCTTTTTGAGACAGGGTCTCCCTGTAGCTCCAGCTTTCCTGGAACTCACTATGTAGACCAGGCTGGCCTTGAACTCACAAAGATCTGCCTGCCTCTGCCTCCCGACTGCTCGGAATAAAAGCATGTGCCACCACACCCGATGAGATTTTATTTTTTAACTTCTGCAATTTCACGTGTTTCCATGTACACTTACACACACACACACACACACACACACACACACACACACACATTAAATCAGCATGCCCATTATCTTGTACATTTATCATTTCTCCTAAAATTTCTCTTCCAGTGATTTTTCAAATACATGATATTGTTAACTGCATTCACACTGCTATGCATTAGAACACCAGCACAGTCTCTTTCTACCCACTTGTGACTCTGTGCCTATTGATTAACCTTTCCCCCTCACCCCATTCTCTCACCCTCTTTGAGCCCTGGTGATCGTCACTCTGCACTATCTCTATAAAGCCATTTTGCTCTAGATTATAAATATGAGTGACACTGTGGAATCTCTGTGTCTAGTTTATTTCACTTAACATAATGTTCTTCAGTTCCATGTACATTGACACTAATAGCAGGATTTCATTCTTTTTATGACTGAATAGTATTCCATTTATACCCCACATTTTCATTACCCAGTTATCTGTTGTTGGACACGTAGGTGGGTTCCAAATCTTGGCTACAGTGAATAGCACTACAATAAACATGAGAGCAGGTATCTCTTTAGCATATTGATTTTGTTTCCTTTGAATACATGCCGAGCCACAGGATTCCTGGTGAAGGCCATTTTAAGTGGAGGGTTTATTTGATGATTACTTCTGATATACTAACTTCTCCTTCTTGTTTGACCTTGAAAAACGTTAAATTCTTCAAATCAGATCTGTTTCGTATTGTTAGTATTCCAATGTCAGACCAATGCTGGCCATTCCTATGACATACCTATAAGTCTTAACACTCCCCCTCATATGTACCCTGAGGTCAGCGGTTATGTAGCTTGTAAAGCTAAAGGAAATCACAATGCTAGACCTATCCACCAGATTCTTTGCTCTTCCTCTGTTTTCACATTTTCTCATTGAGTCTGGAGGAGTCAGGGAGGGCGGATGAGCCCTCGTTTTCACTGTAAATCATGTTTCTACAGATTCCATGTGTTTTTAATAAAAATTATAATAAATAATAGACTAATGGCAGAATTGGTTCCTAAAATGAAAACTGGGTGCACGCTACCCATCAAATTCAGGAGTAGATTCCACGGGCTTTACTCAGACAAAATATTCAGACAACTATCAAAAAAGTGATGCAAGTAAAACCACAAACACAGACATCTTTCATGTAACATCTTTGACGCAAATCAGACCATAGTTCTGAAAAAAGCCACACACCTTCCCAAGCATGATCTCTGATTTGCAAAACAATTTGACCTTAAAAAACTTCTCATGATTGGGGCTGGAGAAATGGCTCAGTGCTTAAGAGCACTGGTTGCTCTTCCAGAGGACTGGGGTTCAATTCCCAGTACCCACATGATGGCTAACAACTGTCTGGAAGTCCAATACCAGGGGATTATTCCCTCTTCTAGCTTCCATGGGCTTTGCATGACACAGGCGCACTTACATACATGTAGAAAAACACTCATATGCATAAAATAAATCAAAAGATAATTTTTTTAAAAAGTCTTCATGATTTTCTGCTAGATATATACAGACTAATTTATGAGCTATAGCTGGTGATTTTTAAAGGAAAAATTCGCAGAAATACAGCCAAGACCAGTGCTAGAAATTGGAAAGCATCCATTCTGAAGCCATTCTGTGGAGAAAGATAACTACACTCTAATCACAAACACCAGCCTGGGATGTGAACAAGAATTAAACTTTTTTTTGAACCATTATGCATTTAAGGATTTATTTGTGATTCCAATTAGCCTATAAATGTCCTGTTTTAATTTAAGGGAGAATAAAAGTACAAATGTGAGAATTAGAGCATAATTAGGACAGACCTAAAAATCTGAGTCAAAATGGAAACCATTATGAAATGCGAATGATAAAAAATCTCACCTGTCTGGTCTAATTAATGGCTAAAAATGAATTAATGGTTTCAAGTGGTGGACTCAGTCTTCTGGGGTCAACGGTGTTGAAAGCCAAGCTTCTTTATGCCTTGATAAAGTAAATGGGATGCCTGCTCCTCACTGTGAAGAGCTGAGCTGCTGCTGACACTAAGTCAATATACAAAATATAGAATGTTATTCTTTTTAACTTAAACATAGAGATTTCCTCCAAGATGATTTGCAAACCATATAAGTATTATTTCATGCTAATCTACTAGGAATAGATATGCAAAACAAATTCATTTTCAGCAAGCACCCATTCGGAGACAGTTATTCATTCTGATGAAATCTACACTCATCTGAAGTGATCTTCACAAGCAGAGAAATTTGAGGAAGATCTCTCTCAACAACAAACTCTTCTCTCAAGTAGGGCCACCTTAGTTAAGTGGTGTGCCATGGCAAAACGCCAGGCAGAATTTCCTTTCTTGACCTTTTCCTTCCCATGTCTCATCTTGTACCTATCAGTTCTTTCCTTGATCCTTACGTCTGCTTGTTGAGCATTTAATTGGGTGCAAATGTTAAGTGCTAAGAGACTCAGACTTCACATATTTTTCAAGGAAAAGAAATAAAGATGGTAAAACTGTAATCTGCCAGGACATGGGAAAGTCAAAAAGGAAGTATCACTTCTACAGTGTTTTACGTCATTTCTCAGGACTGCTATATATAGAGCTGGCAAACTTGGGAGATATTGGACAGGAAGCCAACAAAGACCCTTGCAATCCTAGGTTCCCATTCTATAATGAACTCAGAAAGGGAAAGCTATTGTATTTCTTTTAAAAAGCACCTTTAGATTGTAAATAAATGTTTCTGGATTTAAAGGAAGGAGATTGAGACCTGGCATTAAAAGAAATGTGTGTGTGTGTGTGTGTGTGTGTGTGTGTGTGTAATACATACATATATATATATAGTATAAAGTTTGGGTTAAGTAATGATTTCTGCAGTTGCCAATAGAAGAATGCAAAGTAGGAGAAATAACAGACCTTACTTGTTCAAACATGTGTGTTTCCTAAAACCATTCCTACCAAGAGAAAATCCAGCTTTATGATTGAAAAAAATAAGCAGAAAAGGGAGATGAATATATTGAGAGGCGATAGACAAGTCTTAAAGGTTGGGGCAGCCTCAGAGGGAGTCAAACAAAAGTTCTCTTCAAAGAAAACCGAAGTCAGCAAGCCAGAGATTTTAAAACATCCATTTCAGGATGCTCTAAAACATAAAAGTCACAAGCTATGTATGTGCTTAAGAATCACCGAGGGCAAAACTGTTGTGCACCATCTGCCATCTGGGAGGAGACAAGCAAACTGGAGTAAATGGCATCAGAAAGCCCAGAAGAGAAGGCGGCCAGGGAAGAGGGCCAGGAGCACTTGTCAGCCTTGAATGACTTGAAGGTTGCTCTAGAGGCTGGAGTGTTGCCAGCAAGAGGCTTTTTTAGCATCCATATGCCATAATCTGACTTGAAATTCTATGTGCTATTTTCATGTTAATGTCTTCAATTTAGTATGTGGGTAAGGGGTCTAAGGAAACCTAATGGGCTGCTTTTCCCCTGTATCAGATCGCCTCCTACGTCACTAGGAATAGGAGAAATAAGGTGTGCGTTTCAAGTTTAAAGGACGACTCACTCTTACTTCAGTGAGGACATGAAGTTGGCTTCTCTCATTTTTTATCGAATGTCCCTTCTTTCCTTTTCAATATTACATTGTGCGTTCTGTAAGCCTGCACTATGCCTTATTTACTCTTGTTTTCTATCAGCTAGTCTTGGTACAGACTTGAAATTCAATAAATGTTTGTTAATTGGGCCAAGAAAAGAATGAAGCCAAAGATTTTATCCTATAGAAGGTTAAATTGACATGTTTGTGAAGAATTGATGGGGAATTTTTACTTCCAAGAGAGCAAATGTGTGATATATTTCCTCATATCTACCACAAAGCATAATTAGAAAGTTGGAAAAATATAAGTGTAACACTCTGAAAAGTAGAGAGGGGCTGTCCCGTCTGCTGCCCTTGTGGGGATAGCTCAGGAGCTCAAGGGACGTTTGTGTCCCACATACCTCACACATGGAGCTGAAGAAGCCAGAAACCCAAGTGCTAAAAGACAAGGACAAAAACAATGCTCCAATGAAAGCTTGCTCAAGCCAGAGGCCCAGCAAAGCAAGAGCTCAACAAAACAAAACTATTTTAGCTTATGAAGTATTCTACTCCAGGACACCACAGAAAAGGCCACATGAGAGAGCTGAATACAATGAGAGACCTGAATCTCCTGTGAGGATGGTGTTGGAGAAGGTTGGGTGGGGAGCCTGAACATCCATGCCTGCCCAGCAGGACTGAGATTTCTACCACTCTTGCCACCTCCTGCTGGAATCCAATGACGCCTAATGGAAAGTCAGGGCTTTTATCACTTCCTAGTGGCACGGAAGCCACCCATTCCATCCCACACACTGTGGTCAGTAGAGACCATTTGTGAAGCAGTAAGACGGTGCTTCTTATATCCACTTGCCTGGAAGGTGTCAGTGAACATGGGAGAAGTCTAACTAAACCCCACCCAGAGGGTAACACAAACTAGATAGTCAAATATTACTGATGGGAATATAAAATGGCACAGCAACTATGGAAAACAATTTGATAGTTCTTTAAGAACCAAACATGGGACTACTGTAGACCAAGCCATTGCTCTCCCCACAATTTAGCCCAGAGAAATGAAAAACTACACTCCCATAAAGACCTGTACATGAATGCCTATAGCAGTCTTTGAAAAGGCTGAAAAAGGGAATTTCCTACTCTTCAATCAGTAGATACTTAGAGGTTCTAGTTTCCATGTGCACCATGGAATACTGCTCAGCATAAAAAAATGGAATAAACCACTGACACAGGAAGCAACCTGGATGGATTTCTCAAAAATTACACTCAGTGACAAAGACTGAGTACCAAAGGCTATACACATATGTGATTCCATGTGTACCATTCTTGAAATGAGAAAATTAAAAATGGATGTCCAGTGGCTAATGAGGACAGTAAGGAATTCCTATAAAAGGACCAGATAGGTCATCCCTGGGATGATAGGAAAGGCTTACATCTTCCCTGTATCAATGTCAGTATATTGATTGTGGTAGCCTACTGTAGTTTTACAAGGTGTTACATCGAAAGAAATAAGCATTCATAGGATTTCTCAGATTTCTTACAACTGCATGAGACCAAAATTATTTCAAAATTTATTGAAAAAACTGCTTTCTAAGGTAGTAGATAAGGCTAGAAACTAGAAACACAAGTGCCACACACTCTTTTCCATCCTGTGAACCTTCTGCAGATGTGATTAGTACCCTTCACCACCACATTGCCTTTCCACACATCAGAAGCTGGGATTACTTTTGATACGTTTCCTCTACAAAAACTTTATGATTAGTTTTAATATGTTCTCAGTTTCTAGAAGAGAAAGGAAATGAAGATTATGTGTGGAAAGTTTGTATTAACTGGAAATGGAGCTATAATCAAAATTTATAGCTGTGTCAGTGCCCAAGAGTGATAAACAGTAGGAAATAAAATGCCAAAACTCTTTTGCTGGGAGCATTAAAATCTACTGTAAATCAGTTTTTCAATCCAAGATACAACAATTTTCAACTATTAGAATGTCTAGTCGGTGACTCTGTTACATGGTCTTCTGAGTGAGTAGAGTTTCTATTTAATTCTTTCATTGAGTTCAGAGGGTCAAAAGAGTTTTCTGATAGCTCAAGTACTGCTCTGTAAAACTTTTCTGAATTTTTCACTCTAAGATATGACATAGCTTTGATGGGCCGCTTGACCGTGATCTAGCATATCCTGGGGATTTGATTTTCCCGTCAGGTTTATAACTGCAGATGCAAAGCCACACTATTATCTGTTCTTACTTTTCTGTCCTCCATTTGGCCAGGCCTGTGAAGAACAGACGCGAGGACACAAGTCAGGCCCAGCCTCAGCTCAGGCAGGAACAGCAAAGGATCATGTCATGGTGCTTGTCCAGATGAGACCTGAACTTCCCTGTGCTGCATAATCTACTTCCTTTCTGCCCTCTCCTCTCCATCAGCATGTCTCCTTTGACACACTCCCTAAAGCAGCAAGGTCACACAGAGCTTCTCACACAGGATGTAAACAGCCACCCCTTAAAAGGACACACAAGACTCCTGGATTAACATCGCACCCATGGACTCTTCTCATGCAGGGAAAGAAGATGAAAGATGGGTCTGTAAAATATTTTACTGGAAAGCCAGTTACCTTTCTGATAAGAAAATCTCTGAGATCACCAAAGTAGGACCTGCCCATTTATGGAAGACATGCTTTGCCTTATAAGCTCTCATGAGAAATCTCAGATAAATGCCTACTAGGGCTGTCAGGAAACCAGTTAGCAACTCCCTGGACTCTATAAACTGTATTTAGGATTTCCCATGTTCAAGCTACATGGGACTGAAGGAGGTGTCAAAATATGCCTGCCATGAACCCCCCATTTCCCCCAGAGCTCCAGCCACAGCATCTGCTCTGTTTTCCCTCTACAGGACCAATAAGCAGACACTGGGAATTCAAACTACAATCAGATTTCTATGATGGACGATAGTTTTTAAAACCAAGAGTCATGAATTAAAATCATTCCTCAGAATCAAACCAGACATGGTGAAAAATAAAGACTTCTGAGCAACTGCACCATGTCACTGCTTACAGGACTAATACATTCTAAAAGTAACTATACCTCAACACCCTAGCAACAGAGGGAGGCACCCATTTCACTTTGTTCTAATTTAGGGATGGAGACTAGGGACATGTTGCTTCTTCTATCATTTGTTCTGTGCATAGATAACATATTACCATATGTATATATTTAGTAAGCTATGATGTGCATACATTTCTACTGCAGTTAGGAAAGCCCAGTGTCAATTGCCTTTGCCTTAGAGCAATGCTCCTGCAAAGCAAGCTACAGCTTGTCACCATGAGAACCATCTGGAAATTTTGAATTCCTAGGCCTGAGTCCAGAAGATCTAAGAGAAAAAGACCACCACCTAGAACCCAGGAACCTTTCTTGTATTTTATTTTGGGGACAGGGTCTCATTGTATAGCCAAGGTTGCCCTGGAATTTGAAATCCTCCTGCCTCAGACTCTGGAGGGATGAGATTACAGGAGTGCATGACCATTCCCAGCTAGAAGCCTACATCTAGAGGACTGACTACAGTGTTTATGAAGGTTTCAGAAAGTCTTCTAGATTTCTACTTTTTTCAATTACATTCATCTCCCCTGTCAATCTTGGAAGGTGAATGGAGCTTTAGCCTTTAAGGGAAACAGAATTCTTAAGTGATGTTGCCCTACTAATACAAATATCAAGAATATTAAGCATAAATAGAATTACATTAAAATATACTAAATGATGGTATTCACTCTCTAATTTTGCATAATCCTCTGCATGATTACTTAGCAAACTTCAGTGAAAAATTTAGCCTGAAAATTCAGTTTTCTAACAAGGCATTTGTCTATCAACCCTTTTAAAGAAACTGTGGCTTTTCCTTGAGGTTTGTACTGAGTGTTATATTAATTGACTTTTTCGGTTAACTGAAAAATGATTGATGACTTTATCTGTTTCAGTTCTATGATTCCTAACCATGTCATGATATATAGCTACCCAAAGTTTTCAAAACTGAAATAAAGATTCAGCAAGATTACTCACTCAGCAGGTAAAGGTGCTTGCCAGCAAGCCTGAGGACCTCAGTTTGTTCCCTGGATCCCATGTGGTAGAAGGAGAGAACTGACACCTTCCTACAAGTGGTCCTCTGACCTCCATACCTGCCTCGCAGTATGTATGCCTTTCCTCCCCTCTACCCACCTACACACACACACACACACACACACACACACTAAAGTCATTTTTTTAATGAGATAAGATTCATTTAGTTTTGAACACATTTCCTTGGAAGATAGGCCTTGTATGAGTAACTTTGTCAACATTTTAATTCAGACCACAGTTTATAGTAAGGCAGGTTTGAATGCCTCAGGAATGCTGTCTGCAGATTCATCTTCTTCTAAAGTAAATCAGGCTTCAGAGAAAAGCCAATATGACTGCTATAGAATAGTGTGTGTCTTATACCACTTGAAACATTTAAGCCATTTTATATTTTATACTATAAATAGCATTGGCACGAAGAATAGGAATTTAAAACGCTTCAATCTGAATCAATCAACTTAAAGTTCTCCATTGGGAGCAACTAGAATTCCTGAATATTTTTACCAGTGGTAAATGTTGGGAACGGGCATCCCCCTACAACACTTTAGATAAGACATTTTTCAAAGACACAAATCAGTTACTTCAAAAGAACATTTACCCAAAGGGATTTGAACCCAAAGATTTCTATCTTTGAAAATCTTATCTAAGTATCAGGGCAGGTGTGGTAGGTTTCTGTAAAATAAGAAATATATATGATTTTAAAACATTAACAAGCACAAGTGGGGGCTGGAGAGATGGCTCAGCTGTTAAGAACACTGACTATTCTTGCAGAAGGCCCGGGATTGAATCCCAGCACCCACATGGCAGCTAAGAACTGTCCATAACTCCAGTTCCAGGGGATCCGACAGTCCCTTCTGACCTCCACAGGCACTGCAGGACACGGGTGCACTTTCCTACATGCAAGAAATACACGTATACAAACAAAATAAAAATAATAAATAAAAGAAAATAAAAGCACGAATGAGGACGCAGAGGCAGGTCACTTCACATGTGAAGGTTCTGCTTCTAAAAGGTATTTAGTACTTTGACATTTTTGATAAACAATCTAGAAGTCTTTATCTGAACAACTTCAGTTTTCTTGCCTTAACAAGTTTCTTGCTTTGAAAACAAGTTTACAGCCCACTGAGCTGCCTTTACAGATTTGAGAAATTTTTCAAGTTTCAAAAATATATATTGAGCTGAAATATAGCTTCTTAAGTACTGAACAGGCTTCCTGGTGTGAACTGCAAAGGCAGCTAACTTCCTGTGCTGCAGTTTGTTCCTTCACCTGTCCTGTTCTACAGAGGGATCTGGTACGTTAGTGCTATAGGATATAGTCAGGAACTTAGCAATTGAACCTCTGTTGGTTGAGTACTGAGTGAGAATTTCTTTCATAAACACTAAAAGGCATGTCAATCATTATATTCAAAGAAATGAACTTAAATGTCACAAACAAAAAACATTTTACTAGATCCATGCAAACTGATAAAACTGCCAATTGTTGCATATAATTTTTTTTACTTTGTCACTTAAAATAGTGAACAAAATTTCATTTTTATTAACAAATGGTGGCCTGGCAGAAGGACCCAGGCCATTTCAGAGTTCCAGAAAGTTCTAAAGCCATCTATGTTTATGTTTATAACTGAGTGAAAGCAGAATGTGATCTGGCCCACTTACCAGGGAAGTTTCAATATTTTTGCCCAATATTCATTGAGAAAGGGATGAGGGATCATCAGTATCCATGAACACTGCAATCAGTTTGCAACTTTTAAAAATTTGCTGTTTTTTGATAACGAGAACTTGTTCCCACTGGCTTCTGAGCTTGCTTCTCCCCAGGGGCAGAGATGCTTCTACTAAGAACATATTTATGCAGAAGAACTCAGTGGTGAAGTTTCAGGGAATGAAATATGGATGTTGGCCTGTGGAAAGGAAATGCTCATCTTCCCAAGACTCATGAATAATCCCATTTACCCTTTAATAGCTATGAATTTGTCAAATGTCTCTCCCCATCTCTCATTTTCTCAAAGATTATGATTGATTACTCCAATGCTGCCATCTTGTTGGAAAAAAAATACAATTTGTGTTTCAAAACAGTGTTTTGATAGCCTAGAATTATGAAAATTAAAGATGGTAATAATCTGGTAATTAACAGCAATTTCTTTTATCACCACAGAAATGGCATCAGGAAAACAGCAGTGACCTATAATTTTCCTCACACAAGATTTGCATATATTAGCACTATGTTTGCAATTACCCCAGCAGTCACCCAAAATATCGTATCATTTGTTCATATGATGTCAGGGGTGTTAAAGTAGACCGGATTGCCTTATTTGCCAGAGCAATCGAGCAAAAGGTCATAGCAAAAGAGAAAGTTAAACAGGATGTGACAAGTACAGCCAAAAGGTAATTAGTGTCATTATCCCTTTCTTGCTAACTCCTCAACAATACAAAAGTGTGGCTATATGCAGATTATTTTTATGCTAATTTATTTTGCTTTGTGTTGTGCTCACTGTAATTAAAATTTGAATTAAATAACAGAAGGGTAAAAAGTTAAACAAAATAAACAGTAGCTGAATTCTAATGGAATTTCATTCTTCCCTGGATCTATGCCTGATCTTCTATTTGTGTGGAGGCAATCTGTGAATTAACACCTTGTGAGTCTCCAAACGCAGATTCTCAACTTCTCCAAAGAGTATTGTGCTTTTCGGTTTCTTATTAAGTATCTGCTCTCTTTTCTCCTTACAACATAACCTAATACATGGGATGTGCCTGAACCAAAACCTTAATGCCAAATTTTAGACATCCACATTTTGTACATATGTCAATGGGCATCCATCTTCCTGCCTTAAAAGAATGTCAGTGGGGCTAAGGTGATGATTCAGTCAGCACAGACTACTGTGCAAACATGAGGACCTGTATTTAGATCCCCATCACCCACGTAAAAAGCAGACACAGTGGCATTCACATAAAATCCTAGCACTGAAGAGACAGGAAGAGGAAGATTTCTGGAGCCCCCTGGCCAGCTAGCCTTGGAGTATTGGTGAGATCTAGGATCACTGAGAGTCCCTGTCTCCAAAAATAAGATGGAGAGGAACAGAAGACACCCAATATTGACCTCTGGCCTCCCCCCCCCACACACACACAAGAAAACATACACACATTACACATAGAAAGAGCATCAACACTACTTCCTTACATGTGAATTGAATATCCTAGTTTCTACCACATTTGACAGCTTAGAGGAATCCTACATGACCACTGGAGAAGCAAGGGACTCTTAAACCCAAACTTTCAGGATTTGACTAAAATCCAGGGTGGACAGAAGTTTACCTCCCATTCTAGGTAAACTTTCATTGTCTGAAACAATTGTTTTGCCAGACTGTTGCACTTAATGAGAAATAAATTTGAATGAAATTCTTTGTGATCTTAATAAGTTTTTACTGTGATGAAGATAGTATGACTTCCTGACATAAAAGCACAGACATTGCCACTTAGAAAGGCTAATAAAAGACTTCAAAATGCAATATGTAATATTTATACTAACCTGTTTAAACATCTAAAATATTAAGTACAAGATATATGTGTTTGTTATCTATTTGATTAGTTGAATCGTAGTTTCACATTTTTAAAAAAGAATATTTTACATAACAAAGCAAATCAAATAATACAAAATAGCTAAACAAAGAAAAATAAGTCTGTTTTAGTCTCATTCCTACTCTTAGAGAAATGCCTGCTCCCAGCCAATTACACCATTCCTACAGCAACAAACATACACACACACACACACACACACACACACACACACACACACACAGAATCACATATGGAAAGATCATCTTATTTCAAACAAAAACAGAACACTTCACATTGTTTTATTCATCCTATTTTTCTACAGAGCAGTATAACCGAGATACCTTCATGTAAATACATTCATGGGCCTTATTTTTTTTAATGTGCTGCAAGAATTACACTTAATGGCTCTATCATATTTTATTTAGCACACACCCAACAAGGAAGTATTTGTAATATTTCTGATGTAGAAATTATAAATGGTGCATCTGTACCCATATCTAGACATCTTCATGTGATGGTGCAAATATCTTGAAATCACCCTCATTTTTTTTCTTAAAATCACTGTTCTTAAAGCTACTAATCCAAAGTAGTTTGACCTTTAAATATGTCCTTTACTTATGGAAACTTTTTTGATGAACAGGAAATATAATGAAAAGAAAATGCCTAGGGAAAAGCCGATTCAGGATTTTAATAGTCTTTCAAAGACAACTCCACATCTAAACACAGCTTGTCATTTACTAGTTTCTAGTCATTTTCTAATTTCACACTTAACTTTCTTCCTAATACACTTAACATCTTAAAAAATAATGATGTTGGAGAGAAGTAATTGTTAGTTCTTTTATATACATAGTTTATTTATTTTTGAGACAGTGTCTCACCATGTAACTCTGGCTGGCCTAGAACTCTCTATGTAGACCATCTTGGCCTGAAACCCAGAGCTCTGCCTACCTCTACCTCCTGAACACTGAAATTAAAGGCCTGAGTCACCTTGCTAGGCTCATATACATAATTTCTATTTGTCTTGCTAAATATTAAGAAAGATAACAAGGAAACCAAAATTACCACATAAAAGTCATTGTAATACAAAAAAATGTGACTATAGTTAGTAAAAGTCAAATTAAAAAACTGAAAGTAAAATCTTTCCATTTCACAAATGTACCCCCTCCATAAAAAACAACTGAAAAATAAGTTCATGCTCTCAGACATTTGTAATTCCTTCTGAATAAAAGAGGGAAAAGATAATATAAAGAAAATGTGTGCATATATATATATATAATACAATTTTTTTATAAAAATAACAATGCTTTTAAAAATTTACTGTCTTAAAAATGAAGTATGAAGGGCCGGGCATGGTGACGCGTGCCTTTAATCCCAGCACTTGGGAGGCAGAAGCAGGTGGATCTTTGTGAGTTCAAGGCCAGCCT